>NC_068422.1:16124152-16166652 GCF_023373465.1 Oncorhynchus keta | reverse complement strand
ATCAAGGAGAGACCAGATGTTTGCCAGACATCAGACATTAATGAGAGAAATTGCCTCTCTCTCACACACAAACTGATTCTAGACACGAATCAACAGCTCATTCCAGACTTCTCAGTGGCTGTAATCAGTGTTCTCTTAAGACTTTACACTCTCACTCTCACTCTCTCTCTCTCTCTCTCTCTCTCTCTCTCTCTCTCTCTCTCTCTCTCTCTCTCTCTCTCTCTCTCTCTCTCTCTCTCTCTCTCTCTCTCTCTCTCTCTCTCTCTCTCTCTCTCTCTCTCTCTCTCTCTCTCTCTCTCTCTCTCTCTCTCTCTCTCTCTCTCTCTCTCTCTCTCTCTCTCTCTCTCTCTCTCACTCTCTCTCTCTCAATTAAATGTCAATTTAAGGGCTTTATTGGCATGGGAAACACATGTTTACATTGCCACGGCAAGTGAAATTCATGGTAAACATTACACTCACAAAAGTTCCAAAATAATAAAGACATTTCAAATGTCATTCAGTGCAAAAGGGAAAATAAATAAACATAAACATAGGTTGTATTTACAATGGTGTTTGTTCTTCTATATCTCTCTCTACTCTATGTACTATATTTCTACTCTCTCTCTCTCTCTCTCTCTTTCTCTCTCTACTATCTCTCTACTCCCTCTCTACTCTCTGTACTCTCTCTCTCTGATCTATGTGCTCTCTCTCTCCTCTCTCTGTACTCTCCTCTCTATTCTCTATCTTTACGATATCTCTACTCTGTCTTTCTCCTCCCTGTACTCTCTCTCTACTCTCTGTACTCTCCTCCCTGTACTATATCTCTCCTCTCTCTGTACTCTCATCTCTCTCCTCTCTATACTCTCTTTACTATCTCTCTACTCTGTACTCTCTCTTTCTCCTCCCTATACTATCTCTCTACTCTCTGTACTCCCTATACTATCTCTCTCCTCTCTATACTCTCTTTACTATCTCTCTACTCTGTACTCTGTCTTTCTCCTCCCTGTACTCTCTCTCTACTCTCTGTACTCTCCTCCCTGTACTATATCTCTCCTCTCTCTGTACTCTCATCTCTCTCCTCTCTATACTCTCTTTACTATCTCTCTACTCTGTACTCTCTCTTTCTCCTCCCTGTACTCTCTCTCTACTCTATGTACTCTCCTCCCTGTACTATATCTCTCCTCTCTCTGTACTCTCATCTCTCTCCTCTCTATACTCTCTTTACTATCTCTCTACTCTGTACTCTCTCTTTCTCCTCCCTATACTATCTCTCTACTCACTCTTTCTCCTCTCTGTACTCTCTGTACTCTCCTCCCTGTACTATCTCTCTATTCTCTCTACTCTCTCTCTCTCTCTCTCTCTCTCTCTTACCTCTGTACTCTCTCCTCTTTCTGTACTCTCTCTCTGTACTCTCATCTTTCTCCTCTCTATACTCTCTTTACTATCTCTCTCCTCTCTCTTTCTCCTCCCTGTACTATCTATCTCCTCTCTCGTTTTACTCTCTGTACCCGCTCTACTCTCTACCCTCTCTACTCTCTCTTTGTCATCTATGTACTCTCTACCCTCTCTACTATCTCTACTCTCTCTTTGTCATCTATGTACTCTCTACCCTCTCTACTATCTCTACTCTCTCTTTGTCATCTATGTACTCTCTACCCTTCCTACTCTCTCTACTCTCTCTTTCTACTCTCTGTACTCTCTACCCTTTCTACTCTCTCTACTCTCTCTTTCTCCTCCCTGTACTATATATCTCCTCTCTCTTTCTCCTCTCTACTCTCTCTCTCTACTCTCTGTACTCTCTACCCTCTCTACTATATCTACTCTCTCTTTCTTCTCTCTCCCCTCTCTCTCTACTCTCTGTACTCTCTACCCTCTCTACTATCTCTACTATCTCTCTCTACTCTCTGTACTCTCTACCCTCTCTACTATCTCTAATCTCTCCTCTCTGTACTCTCTACCCTCTCTACTATCTCTACTCTCTCTCTCTCTCCTCTCTGTACTCTCTACCCTCTCTACTATCTCTACTCTCTCTCTCTCCTCTCTGTACTCTCTACCCTCTACCCTCTCTCTACTCTCTCTCTCTCCTCTCTGTACTCTCTACCCTCTCTACTATCTCTACTCTCTCTCTCTCCTCTCTGTACTCTCTACTCTCTCTCTCTCTTCTCTGTACTCTCTACCCTCTCTACTATATCTACTCTGTCTTTCTCCTCCCTGTACTATCTATCTCATCTTCCTTTCTCCTCTCTACTCTCTACCCTCTCTACTATCTCTACTCTCTACTATCTCTATTCTCTCTTTCTCCTCCCTGTACTATCTATCTCGTCTCTGCTCTCTCTCTCTCTACTCTCTGTACTCTCTATCCTCTCTACTCTCTCTTTCTCCTCTCTGTACTCTCTACCCTCTCTATTATCTCTACTCTCTCTTTCTACTCTATGTACTCTCTACCCTTTCTACTCTCTCTACTCTCTCTTTCTCCTCCCTGTACTATCTATCTCCTCTCTGTACTCTCTACCCTCTCTATTATATCTACTCTCTATTTCTCCTCTCTGTACTCTCTACCCTCTCTATTATCTCTACTCTCTAGTTATCCTCTCTGCACTCTCTACCCTCTCTACTCTCTCTTTCTCACTGTACTCTACTCTATGTACTATCTCTCTACTCTCTCTTTCTCAATGTACTCTACTCTCTGTACTATCTCTCTACTCGCTGTACTCTCACTCTACTATGTGTACTATCACTCTACTCTATTTATAATCTCTCTACTATCTCCCTATTCTCTCTCTATTCCCTGTACTATCTTTCTACTATATTTATATTCTCTCTATTCTCTGTACTATCACTCTACTCTCTTTCTACTCTCTACTATTTATCTACTCTCTGTACTCTCACTCTACAATCTGTACTATCACTCTACTATATATGTACTATATCTCTACTCTCTCTCTACTCTCTGTACTTTCACACTACTCTCTGTAATATCTCTCTATTCTCTCTCTGCTCTCTCTACACTATGTACTATCTCTACTATCTCTCTACTCTCTGTAATATCACTCTACTCTCTTTCTACTCTCTCTACTATTTCTCTACTCTCTGTACTCTCACTCTACAATCTGTACTATCAATCTACTATATATGCACTATCTCTCTACTCTCTCTTTCTCAATGTACTCTACTCTCTGTACTATCTCTCTACTCGCTGTACTCTCACTCTACTATGTGTACTATCACTCTACTCTATTTATAATCTCTCTACTATCTCCCTATTCTCTCTCTATTCCCTGTACTATCTTTCTACTATATTTATATTCTCTATATTCTCTGTACTATCACTCTACTCTCTTTCTACTCTCTCTATTATTTCTCTACTCTCTGTACTCTCACTCTACAATCTGTACTATAACTCTACTATATATGTACTATATCTCTACTCTTTCTCTACGCTCTGTACTTTCACACTACTCTCTGTACTATCTCTCTATTCTCTCTCTGCTCTCTCTACACTATGTACTATCTCTACTATCTCTCTACTCTCTGTAATATCACTACTCTATTTCTAATCTTTATACTATCTCGCTACTCTCTCAACTATGTACTATATCTCTACTATATCTGTACTCTTTCTACTCTCTGTACTATCTCTCTACTCTCTCTACTCTCTGTACTATCTCTCTACTCTCTCTACTCTCTGTACTATCTCTCTACTCTCTCTACTCTCTGTACTATCTCTCTACTCTCTCTACTCTCTGTACTATCTCTCTACTCTCTCTCTCTCTACCTCTACTCTCTCTCTCCCTTTACTCTCTCTCTCTCTACTCTCTGTACTATCTCTCTACTCTCTCTACTCTCTGTACTATCTCTCTACTCTCTCTCTCTCTACCTCTACTCTCTCTCTCCCTTTACTCTCTCTCTCTCTACTCTCTGTACAATCTCTCTCTCTCTACTCTGTCGCTCTACCTCCACTCACTCTCTACTGTCTGTACAATCTCTCTCTCTCTACTCTCTCTCATCTCTACTCTATCTCTACTCTCTCTCTTCTATCTCTCTCTCTGTCTCTCTCTTCAACTCTCTCTCTCATTCCCTCCTTTTTCCATAGAGATGGTTGAGTTTCTTTTGTTGGCGGTGCTGTCAGTCTGCCTCAGTCTCCTGAGGACTGGTGTAATTTGGTAATTTCTCCTAAACACTGATACTATAATTATGTGGCATCAGCTGCCGGCCTGTCAGTGAAACGGCCAATGGTCATCCATCAATGGGTAAACTAGGGGGGTAAATGGCATCATGATTGGTCTGATAAACACAGAAAAAAGAAAGAGAGAGTGTGGTGGTCTCGATTCTGAAATGGTCAAGGGAAAACAGGGGGAGAGGGGAGAAAAACACAAAGAAACAGAGAGAGAGAGAAGGACATTTACATAGACATTTGAGTCATTTAGCAGACGCTCTCATCCAGAATGACTTATTGCCTTTTTCACTTACAATATAAAAATATGTTTCCCATGCCAATAAAGCCCCAATTCTTTTAATTGAAAGAGAGATAAGGGAGAGAGAGAGAGAAATAGAGGGAGAGAGAGAGAGAGGTACACCTACAACTCAACTCTTGGCAGTAGTACTGTAGATGACTTTATCACTGACCTCTCTCAGAGTGTCTCAGAGTGTTCACAGTCAGTCCACTGACAGCCCTATCAGATCACAGAAAAATCACAGTCTACTTGAACAGAGCAATACTCAATCGTGAGGCATCAAAGCCAAAGGAACTGAATAATATTAAGAAATGCTATAGATGGAAGGAAAATAGTGTAGAAACCTACCAAAAAACTATTAGGCAACAACAAATTCAATCTCTTTCAGACCACTTCCTGGACAAAGCATTTCACTGTAATGGTGAAGGTGTAAACTTGGCAGTAGAAAACCTAAACCGTATACTTGACCTCTCAGCTTCCCTGTCAAATCTAAACATTTCAAGCAGACAACCTAAGAAAATTAACAACAATGACAAACAGTTTGATGAGGAATGCAGAAACCTAAGAAAGATATTGAGAAGCCTGTCCAATCAAAAACATAGAGTCCCAGAAATCCTGAGCCTACGCCTTCACTATGGTGAATCACTAAAACAATACAGAAATACACTACGGAAAAAGAAGGAACAGCGCGTCAGAAATCAGCTCAATGTAATTGAGGAATCCATAGAAACTAACCACTTCTGGGAAAATGTGAAAAGTCTAAACAAACAACAAAACAAAGAGTTATCTATTCAAAACAGAGATGTATAGATAAACCACTTCTCTAATATTTTGGCCTCTATAATAAAGAACAAAGAACAAAAAGATATACATGCTCAATTTCAAATCTAAGAATCAGACTACCAGAACCCACTGGGTTCTGTCCTGAACCACAGGACAAAATTCAAACTCTCCAACCCAAAAAGGCCTGTGGTGTTGATGGTATACTACATGAAATGATAAAATATACAGACCACAAATTCCAATTGGCTGTACTAAAACTCGGACTGATAACTAGGACTGATAACCTCAATCACCTCTCTCCTCAATCACCAAAAATGGAGACAAATGTGACCCCAATATCTACTAACAGGGGACCCTCTGCATTATCATTAAGAGGGACCTCTGCATTGTCATTAACAGCGGACCTCTGCATTGTCATTAACAGGGGACCTCTGCATTGTCATTAACAGCGGACATCTGCATTGTCATTTACAGAGGACCCTCTGCATTATCACTAACAGTGGACCTCTGCATTGTCATTAACAGTGGACCTCTGCATTATCATTAACAGTGGACCTCTGCATTGTCATTAACAGCGGACCTCTGCATTGTCATTAACAGTGGACCTCTGCATTGTCATTAACATATGACCCTCTGCATTATCATTAACAGCGGACCGCTGCAATGTCATTAACAATGGGCACCTGCATTATCATTAACAGGGGACATGTGCACTATCATTAACGGCGGCCCACTGCATTGTCATTGACAGGGGGACATATGCATTATCATTAACAGCAGCCCCCTGCATTATCATTAACAGGGGACATATGCATTATCATTAACCTCTCTAGGGTACGCTAACGTCCCACCTGACCAACATCCAGTGAAAGTGCAGGGCGCCAAATTCAAACAGATCTCATAATTAAAATTCCTCAAACATACATGAATATTACACCATTTTAAAGATAAACTTGTTGTTAATCCCACCACAGTGACCGATTTCAAAAAGGCTTTACGACAAAAGCACACCATGCGATTATGTTAGGTCAGTACTCGAGGTCGACCGATTATTATTTTTCAACACCGATACCGATTATTGGAGGACAAAAAAAGCTGATACCAGTTTAATGAACCAATTTTTAAAATGTATTTGTAATAATGACAATTACAACAATACTGAAAGAACACTTATTTTAACTTAATATCATACATCAATAAAATCAATTTAGCCTTTAAATAATACAAAAACAAAGTGTTGGAGAAGAAAGTAAAAGTGCAATATGTGCCATGTAAAAAAGTGAACGCTTAAGTTCCTTGCTCAGAACATGAGAACATATGAAAACTGGTGGTTCCTTTTAACATGAGTCTTCAATATTGCCAGGTAGGAAGTTTAGGTTGTAGTTATATACAGGAATTATAGGACTATTTCCCTCTATACCATTTGCATTTCATTCATGTTCTTATTGGCACTTTAGTATTGTCAGTGTAACAGTATAGCTTCCGTTCCTCTCCTCACTCCTACCTGGGCTCGAACTAGGAACACATCGACAACAGCCACCCTCGAAACAGCGTTACCCATACAGAGCAAGGGGAACAACCACTCCAAGTCTCAGAGCGAGTGAAGTTTGAAATGCTATTAGCGTGCACCCCGCTAACTAGCTAGCCATTTGGGGCGGCAGGGTAGCCTAGTGGTTAGAGCGGTGGACTAGTAACCGGAAGGTTGCAAGTTCAAACCCCCAAGCTGACAAGGTACAAATCTGTCGTCCTGCCCCTGAACAGGCAGTTGACCCACTGTTCCTAGGCCATCATTGAAAATAAGAATTTGTTCTTAACTGACTTGCCTAGTTAAATAAAGGTAAAATAAAATAAAATTTCACATCGGTTACACCAGCCTAATCTCGGTAGTTGATAGGCTTGAAGTCATAAACGGCAGAGCTGCTGGCAAAATTCACTAAATGCTGTTTGAATGAATGCTGATGAGCCTGCTGGTGCCTAACACCGCTCAGTCAGACTGCTCTATCAAATCAAATCACTTAATTATAACATAATAACACACAGAAATACGAGACCTTAGGTCATTACATGGTCCAATCCGGAAACTATCATCTCGAAAACAAGACGTTTATTATTTCAGTGAAATACGGAACCGTTCCGTATTTTATCTAACGGGTGGCATCCATAAGTCTAAATATTACTGTTACATTGTACAACCTTCAATGTTATGTCATAATTACTTGCTATTGAGAAAGGCTGCCGAATGCAGACCTGGCTCTCAAGAGAAGACAGGCTATGTGCCCCATGCCCACAAAATGAGGTGCACTTCCTAACCTCCTGCCTTAAATTACACAGATCCACAAATAATTTTGAAAACAAAATCCAATTTTATTGGGTGAAATACCACAGTGTGCAATCACAGCAGCAAGATTTGTGACTTGTTGCCACAAGAAATACAACCCATATTTATGTTTATTTATTTTCCCTTTTGTACTTCAACGTTTTATTGTTTATTTCACGTTTGTTCATCCATTTCACTTGCTTTGTCAATGTAAACATATGTTTATAATACCAATAAAGCCACTTGAATTGAATTGAGAGAGAGAGAGAGACACAGACATAGAGCCCGAGAGAGAGAGACACAGACATAGAGCCCGAGAGAGAGAGGCACAGACATAGAGCCCGAGAGAGAGACACAGACATAAAGTCAGACAGAGAGACACAGACATAGAGTCAGAGAGAGAGACACAGACTTAGAGCCAGAGAGAGAGACAAACATAGAGCCCGAGAGAGAGTCACAGACATAAAGTCAGAGAGAGAGACACAGACATAGAGCCAGAGAGAGAGACAAACATAGAGCCCGAGAGAGAGTCACAGACATAAAGTCAGAGAGAGAGACACAGACATAGAGCCAGAGAGAGAGACACAGACATATAGTCAGAGAGAGAGACACAGACATAGAGCCAGAGAGAGAGACACAGACATAGAGCCAGAGAGAGAGACACAGACATATAGTCAGAGAGAGAGACACAGACATAGAGCCAGAGAGAGAGACACAGACACAGAGCCAGAGAGAGAGACACAGACATAGAGTCAGAGAGAGAGACACAGACGTAGAGCCAGAGAGAGAGAGAGACAGAGAGAGAGAGCGAGAGAGAGAGAGGGGAAGAGAGAAAGAGAGAAAGGCTATACATGGGTGGTGGACAGGTCAAAGTGCTGAGGTGGTTGAGGAGTAGGGGGTAGTGGGGGTAGGGGGAGAGGGGGTAGGGGGAGTCATTACCCTACAATGACAGTGATGTGCCAGGAGCGAGGGGGGGGAGAGGGGGAGGAGTGGCGTGGAACAGGGGGAACTGTGGGTAGGTCAGGTTTGAAGTGGAATGTGGCTGCAGCCCTAATACAGTCCTGTCTGCCTCTGTGTTGACACACACACAGACACAGACACAGACACACACACACACACACACACAGACACACACACACACACACACACACACACACACACACACACACACACACACACACACACACACACACACACACACACACACACACACACACACACACACACACACACACACACACACACACACACACACACACAGAGAAAGACACACACACACAGACAGAGAGAGAAAGACAGACATACAGACACAATGAATTATGGAGCCATCATTTTTTCTCACAAGGTGTTGTTTCTGGGATATTATTATTTTTGTGGCTAGGGGTAATTTAGCTTTTTGGTGCAAAAAGGATAATTTGGCAGTCATGGGCTCGCCTACTCACACATGCTGTAGGTTGGCAGGTAGTATAGCATGAGAGTGTTGGGCTTGTGACCGAAAGGTCGCTCCTTCAAATCCCTGAGCTGAAAAGGTGTACTTGAGCAAGGAACTTAACCTTAACTTCTCCAGGGTTGCCGTTGACAATGGCAGACTCTGGCCACAGCCCTGCTCTCAGAGGGTCTCAGGGGATGTTGAGACACATTTACAATTTGAAAAAGGACAAATAATAACAAATACAAGCACCCACCAAATCATTAGGATGTATTTTGTCAACAATATCATTGTTGCAGCAATGCTCTGTTGTCTGTTTGAGAGAGAAAACAGAACAGGGGAAGTTAGAAGCTATTGAAATATCTATTATCTTTGTTTACTTCTTATCTAAAAGACAGAGAATAAAAACCCAATTAGGACCAGGGAGCAACAGACATCTATAGAACCGTTTCACAGCTAATTATGACACACACACGCACACGCACACTCCTGTGAAGCCATTCGTTTTACAGTTAATTGTGCAGCAGTACAGCCTGTTGCTGCCGTAAAACCCTTTCCTCCAGTCCTTGATCTTCCAATGCTAAACTGATGTGGTTAGTTCCACTCATTAGGCTTTTAGGAATTAAAATGTTTAAGATGTGTTTTGTCTTTTTTGTTTTTGTTCTGTTCTTTTCACTGTCATTCCAAGTATGTTGTTATTATTTAGTATGGGGAAATGGGGAGGTGGGGAGAGAGAGAGAGAGAGAGAGAGAGAGAGAGAGAGAGAGAGAGAGAGAGAGAGAGAGAGAGAGAGAGAGAGAGAGAGAGAGAGAGAGAGAGAGAGAGGAGAGAGAGAGAGAGAGAGAGAGAGAGAGAGAGAGAGAGGGGAGAGAGAGAGAGAGAGAGAGAGAGAGAGAGAGAGAGAGAGAGAGACAGAGGGAGAGAGAGAGAGAGAGAGAGAGAGAGAGAGAGAGAGAGAGAGAGAGAGAGAGAGAGAGAGAGAGAGAGAGAGAGAGAGAGACAGAGAGAGAGAGAGAGAGAGAGAGAGAGAGAGGGAGAGAGAGTGAGAGAGAGAGAGAGAGAGAGAGAGAGAGAGAGAGAGAGAGAGAGAGAGAGAGAGAGAGAGAGAGAGATAGATAGAGGGAGAGAGAGAGAGAGAGAGAGAGAGAGAGAGAGAGAGAGAGAGAGAGAGAGAGAGAGAGAGAGAGAGAGAGAGAGAGAGAGAGAGAGAGAGAGAGAGAGAGAGAGAGAGAGAGAGAGAGAGAGAGAGAGGGAGAGAGAGAGAGAGAGAGAGAGAGAGAGAGAGAGGGAGAGAGAGAGAGAGAGAGAGAGAGAGAGAGAGAGAGAGAGAGAGAGAGAGAGAGAGAGAGAGAGAGAGAGAGAGAGAGAGGGAGAGAGAGAGAGAGAGAGAGAGAGAGAGAGAGAGAGAGAGAGAGAGAGAGAGGGAGAGAGAGAGAGAGAGAAGGAGAGAGAGACAGAGAGGGAGAGAGAGAGAGAGAGAGAGAGAGAGAGAGAGAGAGAGAGAGAGAGAGAGAGGGAGAGTGAGAGTAAGAGAGAGAGAGAGAGAGAGAGAGAGAGAGAGAGAGAGGTAGAGTGAACGAGAGAGAGGGAGAGATAGAGAGATAGAGTGAACGAGAGAGAGGGAGAGAGAGAGAGAGAGAGAGAGGTAGAGTGAACGAGAGAGAGGGAGAGATAGAGAGATAGAGTGAACGAGAGAGAGGGAGAGAGAGAGAGAGAGAGGGAGAATGATATATATATAGAGAGAGAAACAGAAAAAGAGAGAGAAATAAAGTGAACTAATAAAAATAGAGAGAGAAAGAGAGAAATAAAGAGATACAAAATGTATCAGCTAATTGTCCCATATTATAGTCATGTGACCGGGGCCTAACCCAGGGTTCTGTTCCTGAGGTTTAATGTTGTGGATTTAGACTTGTGCTCTGGTCTTTAGAATCCATGAACCTTCCTATAAAAGTGCATATGGCTCTCTATAAAGCCCTAATGGGCAGGCTGGGCCATACAGAGAGGCCTCTGTGTGCAGTAGTTCCAGGGGCAACACTTGGAGAAATGCGGAAATGAGACTCTATAAAAATGGAAAGTAAAACGACCATAATGGTGTGGTGTGCTTCTCAGATTCAGCCTCAGTGTGACTTTGAGTGCCTTTTAGAATGACACATTCACATGGAATTATAGTGGAGGAGATGTAGGAGACATAACATTCAGGTCTAGATCAGGATACTATACAGGTGGTTGGTGTTTGTAACTTTTAGCACTTTTCTGAATAAGGTATTGGGCTATTGTATAGTTCACAACACCCCTAACAGAAACCACATGTTATATCTGCAGGCCAGACTGCTGTGGTTTGTGCTATGTTAATACCACTCTAAAACTGCAGAACAACCAGCAAACACCTAATATTAGAGCAGCAAACACCTAATATTAGAATTTGGAAAAGATTCCGTGTGGAAGATGATTGATGGTTTCATATGGAGGAGACAAAAAAGTGTTGATTACAAGATTATAACTATTCATAGTATTGTTAGTTTAATCTTACCTTTGTCTGTGATTGGTCGCAGGAGGGTTACAGCTAGTTTCAGGGCAGCCAATCCAGAACATATCTTCTTCTTTACAAATTGTATTTTAATTCTATGGGCCCTGGTCAAATGTAGTGCACTACATAGGGAATAGGGTGCCATTTGGGATGTACCCATGAACACAAATCTATACATTAGTATGGTGTGTCGTCTGGCTTTAAAGGGATAGTTCACCAAACAAAATATCCATTGATAAAAAGTAATTTTGTAATTTGGGTGAACCAACCCTTTAACGTTTCTGACGACAGATTGGGTGGAGATCTATCCGCTTGACAAACGACAAACGTACTCTGCTGAATGATAATGTTTCAGGGTGCGTGGTGGTGGTGGTGGTGGGGGGGTTAATTAAATCACAATGAGCTATGTGCCACTTACTAAGAGTGGGTACTTTGCTGTGATTTATCAGTGTTTGCTGAGTGGAGAGTGAGACTAACAGACGGCCCAGTCTCTCAGATTAAATAGGGCATGGAGGACATCTCTCATAGATATCACAGAGAGAGAGAGAGAGAGAGGGAGAGAGGGAGAGAGAGAAAGAGAGAGAGAGATTTATCACGCTAATGCTAATCATTAGAATTATTAGTCCAGGTGCAGATACTATAAATATCATGCATATGAGCGAGTGTGCTTGTGTGCCTCTGCCTGTATATCTGTGTGTCTTGTGTGTGTGTGTGTGTGTGTGTGTGTGTGTGTGTGTGTGTGTGTGTGTGTGTGTGTGTGTGTGTGTGTGTGTGTGTGTGTGTGTGTGTGTGTGTGTGTGTGTGTGTGTGTGTGTGTGTGTGTGTGTGTAGGTGCAGCATCTGGAGCCCCATGGAGGTAGATGATGAGGAAGGATTATGATGATTGAAATGACCTTCAGAACGATAGTGTAAACACAGATAAGTAGCTCAAACCTCTCTCTCTGCTCCCACTGACTGGTGTTCCTCTAGATAGCTTTATGGTACCCTGGGAATTAACAGGGTGTTATGCATGTGACTGTGTTCATCTGTGACTGGATAGTGAAAAAGAAAGTCACAACTGGATGGTGAAGTAGTAACAGAAAGTAGGTTACATCGTGTTGGATAGCTAGATAGATTGGTTTATTGGATTATAATCTTCATGACGCCCACATGGATTTATAAAACACTGTATTTGTCCAAGTTTTCACACCCCTTGACCTTTTCTACATTTTGTTGTGTAACAGCCTGAATTTAAAATGGATTAAATTGAGAATTTGTGTTACTGGCCAACACACAGTACCCCATGATGACAAACTTGTGCAAATTAATACAAAATGAAAAGCTGAAATGTCTTGAGTCAATAAGTATTCAACCACTTTGTTCTGGAAAGCCTAAATAAGATCGGGAGTAAAAATGTTCTTAACAAGTCACATAATAAGTTGCATGGACTCACACTGTGTGCAATAATAATGTTTAACACGATATAACTTTGTTTTAAAAAAATCTCTGTAAGGTCCCTCAGTTGAGCAGTGACTTTCTAACACAGATTCAACCACAAAGACCAGGGAGGTTATCCAATACCTCGCCATGAAGGACAAATCTTGGTTGATGGGCAAAAATAAAAAAGCAGACATTGAAATTCCTTTTAGCATGGTGAAGTTATTAATTACACTTTGGATGGTGTATCAACACACCCAGTCACTAAAAAGATACAGGCATCCTTCCTAACTCAGTTGCCGGAGAGGAAGGAAACTGCTCACTGATTTCACCATGAAGCCAATGGTGACTTTAAAACAGTTACAGAGTTTAATGGCTGTGATAGGAGAAAACTGAGGATGGATCAACAACATTGTAGTTACTCCACAAAACTAACCTAAATGACAGAGTGAAAAGGAGGAAGCCTGTACAGAATACAAATATTCCAAAACATGCATCCTGTTTGCAATAAGGCACTAAAATAAAACTGCAAAAAACTGCAAAGAATTTAACTTTATGTCCTGAATACAAAGTATTATGTTTGGGGCAAATCCCACATAACACATCACTGAGAACCACTTATCAAATATTCAAGAATGGTGGTGGCTGCATCACGTTATGGGTATGTTTGTCATTGGCAAGTAATAGGGAGTTTTTTTAATTGATAAAATGAATGGAATAGAGCTAAGCACAGGGAAAATCCTAGAGCAAAACCTGCTTTCCAACAGACACTTGGATACAAATTCACGTTTCAGCAGGATAATAATCTAAAACACAAGGCAAAATATACACTGGAGTTGCTTACCAAGAAGACAATGAATGTTCCTGAGTGGCCTAGTTACAGTTTTGACTTAAATCAGCTTGGAAATCTATGGCAAGACTTGAAAATGGCCGTCTAGCAAGGATCAACAACCAACCTGACAGAGCTTATTTTTTATATATTTTTTTACCCCCTTCTCTCCCCAATTTTGTGGTATCCAATTGGCAGTTACAGTCTTGCCTCATCACTGCAACTCCAGTACAGACTATGGAGAGGTGAAGGTTGAGAGCAGTGCCTCCTCCGAAACACAACCCAGCCAAGCTGCACTTCTTCTTAACACAATGCCTGCTTGACCCGGAAGCCAGCCGCACCAATGTGTCGAAGGGGAAACCGTACACCTGGCGACCGTGTCAGCGTGCACTGCGCCCGGCCCGACACAGGAGTCGCTAATGCATGATGGGACAAGGACATCCCTGCCGGCCAAACCCTCCCCTAACCCGGAGTGCCTTTTTAAAAAGTGCCTTGTTGTAGATCAGCTACATTAAATATGTGTTGTAGATCAGCTACATTAAATATGTGTTGTAGATCAGCTACATTAAATATGTGTTGTAGATCAGCTACATTAAATATGTGTTGTAGATCAGCTACATTAAATATGTGTTGTAGATCAGCTACATTAAATATGTGTTGTAGATCAGCTACATTAAATATGTGTTGTAGATCAGCTACATTAAATATGTGTTGTAGATCAGCTACATTAAATATGTGTTGTAGATCAGCTACATTAAATATGTGTTGTAGATCAGCTACATTAAATATGTGTTGTAGATCAGCTACATTAAATATGTGTTGTAGATCAGCTACATTAAATATGTGTTGTAGATCAGCTACATTAAATATGTCATTGAGTTCCTCTGTCCAAGGGTCATTGTGTGTTTTATCCCAGTTGAAAATCTTTTTTGTCCTCTGGCATATCGATAAAATGGTTCCATAAATTGTACAAGTTGTACTGTAGGCTACAGGGTTTAGAATAGATGTTAGGACATTTAAGAAACATATTGTACTTGAGTCTATTCAGTGCTCCAACCCCTTAGAGAAAAGTTTAGATTAGAGAAAAATCAAAGCCCTGCTTTCTCTCTCTCTCTCCTTCCTTCCTTTCTCTCTCTCCCTCAATCTCTCTCTCACTTTCTCTTCTCATCTCTCTTCTGCATGGATAACACTCTCTCTGTCTCCAGACACTCAGACCCAGGCCCTGGGTGGAGGCAATACTGCAAAGGTTGAAATCTATAAACCCCAAACAGATAAGCTAGAGGAGGAGAAAGCAGTTTGGTTTCAATCACAATGAGAACCTTTTACCACTTAGCTACATGGGTAAGAACTATTCACAATTGAACAATATATTCACACACAGGACAATAGCTAAAGTAGATTCATTTCCAAATGCAAGGAAATAAATTGAAAAAGTGAAATGGAGGAATGGAGGAAATGGAGTCACATTTGAGCAAGAAACATACTATAATACCTACGATATTCCATAATATTCCTTTTATACCATTTTTATTTTTAGATGCACCACTAGCATTATTTATTTTTTCTCACAAGTATGAGGTGAATGTACAAAACCCAAACTGGTAAAACTTGCAATGCAGCCAGTCTAATGTTCAAAACCTTTCATTGTGCAATGCAGCCAGTCTAATGTTCAAAACCTTTCGTTGTGCAATGCAGCCAGTCTAATGTTCAAAACCTTTCGTTGTGCAATGCAGCCAGTCTAATGTTCAAAACCTTTCGTTGTGCAATGCAGCCAGTCTAATGTTCAAAACCTTTCGTTGTGCAATGCAGCCAGTCTAATGTTCAAAACCTTTCGTTGTGCAATGCAGCCAGTCTAATGTTCAAAACCTTTCATTGTGCAATGCAGCCAGTCTAATGTTCAAAACCTTTCGTTGTGCAATGCAGCCAGTCTAATGTTCAAAACCTTTCGTTGTGCAATGCAGCCAGTCTAATGTTCAAAACCTTTCATTGTGCAATGCAGCCAGTCTAATGTTCAAAACCTTTCGTTGTGCAATGCAGCCAGTCTAATGTTCAAAACCTTTCGTTGTGCAATGCAGCCAGTCTAATGTTCAAAACCTTTCGTTGTGCAATGCAGCCAGTCTAATGTTCAAAACCTTTCGTTGTGCAATGCAGCCAGTCGAATGTTCAAAACCTTTCGTTGTGCAATGCAGCCAGTCGAATGTTCAAAACTTTTCGTTGTGCAATGCAGCCAGTCTAATGTTCAAAACCTTTCGTTGTGCAATGCAGCCAGTCTAATGTTCAAAACCTTTCGTTGTGCAATGCAGCCAGTCTAATGTTCAAAACCTTTCGTTGTGCAATGCAGCCAGTCTAATGTTCAAAACCTTTCGTTGTGCAATGCAGCCAGTCTAATGTTCAAAACCTTTCGTTGTGCAATGCAGCCAGTCTAATGTTCAAAACCTTTCGTTGTGCATTCATTTTGTTTGTAGACATCTTTCACCACACTACCATTGATGGAAAAAATATGTTTACTGTGAAATAGAATCACCAAAGCACAACATAATGATATCTTCTAAATGTAGTTATTATAGCAACCAGGTCATTCAATAGCGAAACATACATGTTTCAGACTGCCCCTTTAATGTAGTACGCCACAGTACATTACAGCACATTACACAGATTTCACATTAGGCTTTGCAATTGATTGAACATTACAGTTCCATCATTTCTATCCCAAAGGTGTGATCATTGAAGACATATTTCACACTGTAATCAAATGAAAGAAATGACAGAAATATAATGTTTAGCAGGCAATCGTTTGCATTAAGCCTGTCTTGAGCATATGGCCATAGGTTCTCATCGAAATCACAGTAAATATCATCATTGTTCATGCACCTGGGGAAAACTCTTTTGGCATTGTGAATCCAAGCCTGAAGGGAGGTGGTACACTCATGCGGATGGCAATCATACATCTCTTGTAATTGCGTATTGTATTTTACAGTATTGTATTGTACATATTTACTGTTGTGGTGCTGTACGTGGCTCGGTTCATCAGAGCACTAGCATCACCAGAGTTGTGGGTTCAGTTCCCACTGGGATCACATACCACCATGTTTGGACTGTAGTCACTTTGGATAAAAGTGTCTGCTACGTAATGGTATATGTAAAGGTATTACAGTACCTCCAACCCCCATCAAAATGACCCCAGCAACTACATGTTTCCCTGTATAGGGGATGCATTTGTTTCTTGTTTTGAATTTCTGGATTATTTGCATATTGGTATTGTATTGATATTGTATTACTACACTATAGGAGTTAGAAACACAAGCATTTTGCTGCAAATGCTGTAACATCTGATAATCTGTGTATGCAAGCAATACACTTTGATTTGTTACATACAGTATATCTCTAATCTGTGTACGCAAGCAATACACTTTGATTTGTTACATACAGTATATCTCTAATATGTGTACGCAATCAATACACTTTGATTTGTTACATACAGCCCATCTCTAATCTGTGTACGCAAGCAATACACTTTGATTTGTTACATATAGTATATCTCTAATATGTGTACGCAAGCAATACACTTTGATTTATTACATACAGTATATCTCTAATATGTGTACGCAAGCAATACACTTTGATTTATTACATACAGTATATCTCTAATATGTGTACGCAATCAATACACTTTGATTTGTTACATATAGTATTTCTCTAATCTGTGTACGCAAGCAATACACTTTGATTTATTACATACAGTATATCTCTAATATGTGTACGCAATCAATACACTTTGATTTGTTACATATAGTATATCTCTAATCTGTGTACGCAAGCAATACACTTTGATTTGATTTGTTACATATAGTATATCTCTAATCTGTGTACGCAAGCAATACACTTTGATTTGATTTGTTACATATAGTATTTCTCTAATCTGTGTACGCAAGCAATACACTTTGATTTGTTACATACAGCCCATCTCTAATCTGTGTACGCAAGCAATACACTTTGATTTATTACATACAGTATATCTCTAATATGTGTACGCAATCAATACACTTTGATTTGTTACATATAGTATATCTCTAATCTGTGTACGCAAGCAATACACTTTGATTTATTACATACAGCCCATCTCTAATCTGTGTACGCAATCAATACACTTTGATTTGTTACATATAGTATATCTCTAATCTGTGTACGCAAGCAATACACTTTGATTTGATTTGTTACATATAGTATATCTCTAATCTGTGTACGCAAGCAATACACTTTGATTTGATTTGTTACATATAGTATTTCTCTAATCTGTGTACGCAAGCAATACACTTTGATTTATTACATACAGTATATCTCTAATCTGTGTACGCAAGCAATACACTTTGATTTGATTTGTTACATACAGCCCATCTCTAATCTGTGTATGCAAGCAATACACTTTGATTTGATTTGTTACATACAGCCCGTCTCTAATCTTAAAACCCACTGTGAAGTCAAATCATCATAGTCATCATCATAGTAATACATTCGAGTATATATCATACTTTTGTGTTTTTACTTACAAACATACATACAGTTTCATGATGCAGACAGATTACCATGTATTGCAATGTGAACCATGTATTTCTAGATAAACACTGAAAAAAGGTGGCTGTATGATTTTGTGTGTTGTACATTTGACATTTGAGTCATTTAGCAGATGCTCTTATCCAGAGCAACTTAGTTAGTGCATTCATGTTAAGATAGCTAGGTGGGACAACCACATATCACAGGCTTAGTCAATTGAAAATGTGCTTAGTTTTGAAACAACTGCCTTTTTGAAGATCTGTTTTGAGTTTTGTCGCAGGAAAATGTACCACATACTTGTGAAAACTGAACCAAAGCGATAAAAAAAACTGCAATGGTGTTAATTGACTGGCAAACTGAAGTCACAATATGTTTGTTCATTATATAACCGAAATAGAGAGAAACAATTAGCGACTACATGACAGTGACATATATTATTGGAACAAACGAAATGTTACCCTTCATTCTTGGCATCCAAGTATCATTAATTATTAAAACCATATGCTTACATTCTGAACAAAACGAACTGTAAACATCAGCGAAGGAGTTGGAACTGTCAATCTAAAACAGCCCCTTAGGGAGAAAAACATGACTAGGGAAAAGATGTAATAGGAAGACAACATTGGAAAATAAAAACAGCCCCTTTTCTCCCCTTGTCAGTCTAAACCAGGGCTGTCAAACATATGGCCCTCAGGTGGTTTGAGTAAAACAGCCCCTTTTCTCCCCTTGTCAGTCTAAACCAGGGCTGTCAAACATATGGCCCTCAGGTGGTTTGAGTAAAACAGCCCCTTTTCTCCCCTTGTCAGTCTAAACCAGGGCTGTCAAACATATGGCCCTCAGGTGGTTTGAGTAAAACAGCCCCTTTTCTCCCCTTGTCAGTCTAAACCAGGGCTGTCAAACATATGGCCCTCAGGTGGTTTGAGTAAAACAGACCCTTTTCTCCCCTTGTCAGTCTAAACCAGGGCTGTCAAACATATGGCCCTCAGGTGGTTTGAGTAAAACAGCCCCTTTTCTCCCCTTGTCAGTCTAAACCAGGGCTGTCAAACATATGGCCCTCAGGCGGTTTGAGTAAAACAGCCCCTTTTCTCCTCTTGTCAGTCTAAACCAGGGCTGTCAAACATATGGCCCTCAGGTGGTTTGAGTAAAACAGCCCCTTTTCTCCCCTTGTCAGTCTAAACCAGGGCTGTCAAACATATGGCCCTCAGGTGGTTTGAGTAAAACAGCCCCTTTTCTCCCCTTGTCAGTCTAAACCAGGGCTGTCAAACATATGGCCCTCAGGTGGTTTGAGTAAAACAGCCCCTTTTCTCCCCTTGTCAGTCTGAACCAGGGCTGTCAAACATATGGCCCTCAGGTGGTTTGAGTAAAGCATCTTAATAATAATTAAATTAAATTAAAATGTAGGAGAACAAACTCAATATACTTTAAAATATCTAAAACCAAATTGAAACTGTGTAGAAATGATAATGGACTTACATTTAATACAGTTCCTCTACAGTTTCATGTCCATTTTGCTTATAATCACAGAAAATAAAGCAGTCAGGGTGCATAAAAAACATATTTGGTCCAAATTTTGACAGCAAGGAAATATAACCAATTCTCAGTGTGACACTCTGGACCTCGCTGAACAAGGAACGAGGCCACTGGGGAAAATGGACTTGACACCACTGGTCCAAACGATGTTTTGGGACATTCAGCTATCCCAGGCAGACCTCACAGGTTGAACTATACTGTAGTATATAATTGTTAAATATAACTACGTACATTAAGTTTGTACAGAGACAGTGTGGACTAAATAGTGTAAAATATCACTGATAAAGGAGGTATTTGCTGAGCAAGAACGGGATTGGCCATGAGATTCACATTACAGTTCACCTTGCGCATCAACTCAAATCAAATTATATTTGTCACCGAATACAACAGTTAGACAGGTAGACCTTACCGTGAAATGCTTACATACAAGCCCTTAACCAACAATGCCGTTTTAAGAAAATAAGAGTTAAGAAAATATTTACTAAATAAACTAAAGTCAAAAAAGTATCACAATAAAATAACAATAATGAGGCTATACACAAGGGGTACCTGTACAAAGTCAATGTGCAGGGGTACAGGTTAGGTGAGGTAATTGAGGCAAGTGAGGGAATATGTACATGCATAGATAATAAAGGGGTAAAGTGACTATGCATAGATAATAAAGGGGTAAAGTGACTATGCATAGATAATAAAGGGGTAAAGTGACTATGCATAGATAATAAAGGGGTAAAGTGACTATGCATAGATAATAAAGGGGTAAAGTGACTATGCATAGATAATAAAGGGGTAAAGTGACTATGCATAGATAATAAAGGGGTAAAGTGACTATGCATAGATAATAAAGGGGTAAAGTGACTATGCATAGATAATAAACAGAAGTGTATCAATGCAAATAGTCCTGGTAGCCATTTTATTAATTGTTCAACAGACTTATGGCTTGGAGGTAGAAGCTGTTAAGGAGCCTTTTGGTCCTAGACTTGGCTCTCTGGTACCGCTTGCCGTGCCGTAGCAGAGAGAACAGTCTATGACTTGGGTGGCTGGAGTCTTTGAAAATGTTTAGGGCTTTCCTCTGACACGCCTAGTATATAGGTTCTGGATGCCAGGAAACTTGGCCCCAGTGATGTACTGGACCGTACACATTATCCTCTGTAGCGCCTTACGGTCAGATGTCAAGCAGTTGCCACACCAGGTTATGCAAGCTCTCAATGGTGCAGCTGTCTAACTTTTTGAGGATCTGGGGACCCATGCCAAATCTTTTCAGTAAGGGGGAATAGGCATTGTCATGTCCTCTTCACGACTGTCTTAGTGTGTTTGGACCATGATAGTTTGTTGGTGAACTTGATGAGGAACTTGACGTTCTCGACCCGCTCCACTACAGCCCTGTATGGGGGCGTATTCATCCCTCCTTTGCCCGTAGTCCACGATCAGCTCCTTTGTCTTGCTCACATTGAGGGAGATGTTGTTGTCCTGGCGCCACACTGCCAGGTCTCTAACCTCCTGCCTATAGGCTGTATCATCATTGTCTGTGATCAAGCCTACCACTGTTGTGTTGTCAGCAGACTTAATGATGGTGTTGGAGTCATGCTTGGTCACGCAGTCATGTGTGAACTGGGAGTACTGGAAGGGACTAAGTACACACCCCTGAGGGGCCCCGGAGTTAAGGATCAGCATGGCAGATGTGTTGCTACCTACCCTTACCACCTGGGGGTGGCCCATCAGGAAATCAAGGATCCAGTTGCAGAGGGAGGTGTTTATTCCCAGGGTCCTTAGCTTAGTGATGTTGGTACTATAGTGTCGAACGCTGATCTGTAGTCAATGAACAGCATTCTCACATAGGTGTTCCCTTGGTCCAGGTGGGAAAGGGCAGTGTGGAGTTCAATAGAGATTGTGTCATCTGTGGATCTGTTGGGGCGGTATGCGAATTGGAGTGGGTCTAGGGTTTTCGGGATGATGGTGCTGATGCAAGCCATGAACAACCTTTCAAAACACTTCATGGCTACAAATGTGAGTGCTACGGGGTGGTAGTCATTTAGGCAGGTTACCTTGGGGTTCAAGGGCACAGGGACAATGGTGGTCTGCTTAAAACATGTAGGTATTATAGACTCGTCAGGGAGAGGTTGAAAATGTCAGTGAAGACACTTGCCAGCTGGTCTGCGCATGCTCTGAGTACACATCCTGGTAATCCGTCTGGTTCCGCGGCCTTGTGATTGTTGACCTATTTTAAGGTCTTATTCACATCGGCTACTGAGAACGTGTAGCTTGTGTAGCTTGCCTCAAAGTGAACATAAAATGCATTTAGCTCTTCTGGTAGGCCCGCATCACTGGGCAGCTAGCGACTGGGTTTCCCTTTGTAGTCAGTAATAGTTTACAAGCCCTGCCACATCTGACGAGCATCAGAGCCGGTGTAGTAGTCCTGTATTTACATATTGCTTGTTTGATATTTAGTCTGAGGGCATAACGGGATTTCTTATAAGATTCCGGATTGGTGTCCCGCTCCTTGAAAGCAGCAGCTCTTGCCTTTAGCTCGGTGCGGATGTTGCCTGTAATCCATGGCTTCTGGTTCGTCATTGATGCGGTGGTGTACTCCTCAAAGCCATCGGAGGAATCCCGGGAACATATTCCAGTCTGTGCTAGCAAAACAGTCCCATAGCTCAGCATCTGCGTCTGACCACTTCCATATTGAGCGAGTCACTGACACTTCCTGCTTTAGTTTTTGCTTGTAAGCAGGAATCAGGAGGATATAATTATAGTCAGATTTGCCAAATGGGGGGGGTCGAGGGAGAGCTTTGTACACATCTCTGTGTGGGGAGTAAAGGTGGACTAGAGTTATTTGTTGTTGTTGTTGCAGATGTGACATTCTGGTAGAAATTAGGTCAAGTGTATTTAAGTTTGCCTGCATTAAAGTCCCTGGCCACAAGTAGCGCCGCTTCTGGATGAGCATTGTCTTGTTTGCTTATGGCCTTATACAGCTAGTTGACTGCAGTCTTCTGACTTGAGTGTGCTTAAATAAAAATTAAATATCCCATTGACTTCAAATCGTCCATGAATGATTTACACAAATGTCTGAGTTCCACGCGCGTATCTTAACTCTGAAACTCAAAGCTGATTCCCGTCCCCAATTCCACATGCACATCTGAAATCCAAGCACACCAAAGGGCAAAAGGGCAGAGAGAAACATGAAATAGTTTCGAGCTTTGTTTCCCGGATAGAGTTGGGTTGGGTTGGCCTTGGTGGGCTATAGCTAGCTTAAATTGTGTTTCCACTGCTTCCAGATTTTCAAATGATGTAATGTTGCTAGGTAGTCAATGTGACTGTGCAAATAGCTTTGCCATTGTTGCTAGCAAAATGTTGAAGAAATCATTTAATCCACCCTCACCACACTGTAACTAATGTTACCACATACTCCTGTCAGTGCCAGACAAACCCATGTATTTAGCTTGCTAGCTAGCTAAACGGTTAACGTCGTCGCTAGCATAACAGGCTAGCTAGCTTAATTCCTACACTGAAAAACCATGAAACATGTGACATATTTATAACCTAAATGTCTGTGTTTAAAACTTAAACATTAGGCATTTAGATTTGCCAATAAGTATGATCGTCTTAAACACAGACATTTAGAATGCAAAATTAAACATGACAGTCAGCTTTTTCCAGAACGTTTCCAACCTTTAGAACACCAATATCTCCTAAGCGTTCAGATCTTCAACACTAAGTGTTTACTTTCCCATCTTCCTGTTTAGAGTGCATTTAGTTATTAGAAATGTATTTTATTCAGATCAGTGTTAGGAATGTCTTTCACCTTACCTACATTTCAGCACAACTGAACAGGACCTTTGATTAATAATTTTTTTTTCAATCGCATGGTGTTGTTGTTACTCGACTGTGTTGAGTTAATTTCTATTAGCTCTCTCCGAGTGAAAAAGTTGTGGGAAGGGCCTCATTATAATATTTCACAGAATGCTGCTGCAGGTTGATTTTTAAAATAATTTATTTTAATGTAGCGTATATGTTTCCCCATTGCATGAATTGATCTAACTAACCGAATATGTAAGGGGTTGGACTTACTGCACCTGTTCCTGAGATTGTTGTTCCTGTTTAGATAGTTTAGGTCAGAGGTGTTGAACTCATTTTCCCCCAGGGGGCTACATTTGGTCTTCAAAAAAAAGTGTTACAGAAAAGTGTTTAGTTATGTATTCAGATCCTAAATGCTTGGTTTTATAGTGTACCTTGCTTGCTTGCCATACCATTAGTGATTAGCTAGCTAGCTAATCAAACAAAACAGACAGGTTTGATAGGATGTAGCTAGTTAGCTTTCAAAATGACCTGGCTAGCTACAATCCCTGCTAGCTCCCGTTAGCTTGCTAGCTAGCTATCCTGTTTCAACACTGATTTGCAAACTAGCGTTTTGTGTAGTGCAAAAATAAATGATGGATCCAGCTATGGTGGTAATTTGTGTCATGTCTGACTACTGCAGTACTGCTTGTCCATGTGCTAGCTAACAGCAACAAGCCCAGACAAGCTAAACGTGTCAGCATCCAGCAGTGACACAAGGTTTCTGTGAGAGGTCCTTCTGAACAGTAGCTCCCTGGCCTGTTTAAGGAGACACAGTGGAGTAACGTTTCAGCTAATACAGTTGGTTACTGTCCTGTCATTAGTAAACCATTCAACCCAGACCGGTCAGAATCATCATGACAAACAACTTATCATTTTGTTTTCTCATATAGAAGAAGAACTGCCACTGCCACCCACAACAAATAATAGATGAGTGTGTAGTTTTGGTTTAATAGGGTTAGGGTTAGGGTTAGGGTTAGTGTGTAGTTTTGGTTTAATTTATCACAACTGTTGATCTTGTCCTTTTTCATATTTAGCCTATTTTTATGACCACATTCCCTAAATATTTTTGGAATGAAAATTCGAACATCAACTGACGGATTAATATTTAATCAAGCATTTTTTTTATCAAATTGTCTTTCTCTCTCTCTCTCTTTTTCTCTCTGTTTGTTTATGAAGAGATAGCTTTAGTTTATCTCCATGAATATAGCATACACCAGAGACAAGAAGGCAAACAGTTACAAACTCTAAACTTTATGAACTTTAAAATAAATGCTTAACTTAAAAGCCTGCAAAACACAACTCAGGGGATATTTTGGGGACAAACTCTTAAAACACAGCATATGTGTCCCCAAGCAATACGACTGATAAAAAGCTAACAAAATAAGCTACACGGACTATCTGAGTTAACCTTGTATCTTTGCACGGTCTATATGCACACTCACAGGGCCGTTACACACACACACACACAGGGCCCTTACACACACACTCACAGGGCCCTTACACACACACACAGGGCCCTTACACACACACTCACAGGGCCCTTACACACTCACAGGGCCCTTACACACTCACTCACAGGGCCCTTACACACTCAATCACAGGGCCCTTACACACACACTCAAAGGGCCCTTACACACACTCACAGGGCCCTTACACACACACTCACAGGGCCCTTACACACACACTCACAGGGCCCTTACACACACACACACACACTGTCACACCAACACACACACTCACAGGGCCCTTACACACACACTCACAGGGCCCTTACACACACACACACACTGTCACACCAACACACACACTCATAGGGCCCTTACACACACACTCATAGGGCTCTTACACACACACACACTGTCACTCCAACACACACACTCACAGGGCCCTTACACACACACACTGTCACTCCAACAAACACACTCACAGGGCCATTACACACACACACTCACAGGGCCCTTACACACACACACACACACACACACACACACACACACACACACACACACACACACACACACACACACACACACACACACACACACACACACACACACACACACACACTGTCACTCCAACACACACACTCACAGGGCCCTTACACACACACTCACAGGGCCCTTACACACACACTCACAGGGCCCTTACACACACACACACACACACACACACACACACACACACACACACACACACACACACACACACACACACGCACGCACACACACACGCACGCACGCACACACACACACACACACACACACACACACACACACACACACACACACACACACACACACACACACACACACACACACACACACACGCACACACACACTGTCACTCCAACACACACACTCACAGGGCCCTTACACACACTCACAGGGCCCTTACACACACACTCACAGGGCCCTTACACACACACTCACAGGGCCCTTACACACACACACACTGTCACTCCAACACACACACTCACAGGGCCCTTACACACACACACACACACACACACACACACACACACACACACACACACACACACACACACACACACACACACACACACACACTGTCACTCCAACACACACACTCACAGGGCCCTGACACACACACACACTGTCACTCCAACACACACACTCACAGGGCCCTTACACACACACACACACACACACACACACACACACACACACACACACACACACACACACACACACACACACACACACACACACACACACTGTCACTCCAACACACACACTCACAGGGCCCTTACACACACACTCACAGGGCCCTTACACACACACACACACACACACACTGTCACTCCAATACACACACTCACAGGGCCCTTACACACACTCACAGGGCCCTTACACACACACTCACAGGGC
Source organism: Oncorhynchus keta (assembly GCF_023373465.1). Lineage (NCBI taxonomy): Eukaryota > Metazoa > Chordata > Actinopteri > Salmoniformes > Salmonidae > Oncorhynchus > Oncorhynchus keta. The sequence continues at coordinate 16,140,115 of NC_068422.1, read as the reverse complement.
CCTTACACACACACACACTGTCACTCCATCACACACACTCACAGGGCCCTTACATACACACACACACACACACACTGTCACTCCAACACACACACTCACAGGGCCCTGACACACACACACACTGTCACTCCAACGCACACACTCACAGGGCCCTTACACACACACACACACACTGTCACTCCAACACACACACTCACAGGGTCCTTACACACACACACACACACACACACACACACACACACACACACACACACACACACACACACACACACACACACACACACACACACACACACACACACTGTCACTCCAACACACACACTCACAGGGCCCTTACACACACACACACTGTCACTCCAACGCACACACTCACAGGGCCCTTACACACACACCCACTGTCACTCCAACACACACACTCACAGGGCCCTTACACACACACACACTGTCACTCCAATGCACACACTCACAGGGCCCTTACACACACACACACACACTGTCACTCCAACACACACACTCACAGGGCCCTTACACACACACACACTGTCACTCCAACGCACACACTCACAGGGCCCTTACACACACACACACACTGTCACTCCAACGCACACACTCACAGGGCCCTTACACACACACACACACTGTCACTCCAACGCACACACTCACAGGGCCCTTACACACACACACACACACACACACACACACACACACACACACACACACACACACACACACACACACACACACACACACACACACACACACACACACACACACACACACACACACACACACACACACACACACACACACACACACACACACACACACACACACACACACACTGTCACTCCAACACACACACTCACAGGGCCCTTACACACACACACACTGTCACTCCAACGCACACACTCACAGGGCCCTTACACACACACACACTGTCACTCCAACACACACATTCACAGGGCCCTTACACACACACACACACACACTGTCACTCCAACGCACACACTCACAGGGCCCTTACACACACACACACACACACAAACAATCACTACATAATTTGCTCATTTACACATAATACGCACATACATTTACAGTGACTCAACCCACCCACTCACATACAAGCTGCTGCTACTCTGTTTATCTTATACCCTGTTGCCTAGTCGCCTTACCCATATACATATCTACCTCCATCACTCTAGTATCCATGCACATGTAAATATAGTATTGGAACTGCCTTTTTAAATAGTTCCTGTATGCTTACTCACGTTATTGTGTATTTCATATGTACTATTCTTATTTATCATGTTTTTCTTCTAGTAATATATTGTTATTGATCATTGTTGGGTTTTGAGTTTGCAAGAAAGGCATTTCACTGCACTTGTTCATGTGACATTAAAACTTGAAACTGCTGTTTAATAAATACATGAATAAATGACCATAGCCTGGTCCCAGATCAGTTTGTGTTGCCTTTTCAACTCCTATGATCATTGTCAGGACTTGGCAAGACAGCACAAACAGCTCTGGGACCAGGCTAAGGCTGACTGACTTCCTAACCACAAAGCCTCGTCTTCAGGTGAACATAACTCAAGTAACTCATGCAACAAGGACTGTATCACAAAGACTATTCCTTAGTGCTCTACTTTTGACCAGCGTTCTATGGGGCCTGGTCAAAATAAGGCTCTGGTCAAAGTAGTGTACTATATAGAGAATAGAGTGCCATTTGAGACACATCCAAGGGCCAAATAGACAATTTCCCTGTCAGATGAAATAGACAGACAGGGTTTTATTTGGAGTCTTTCTGCAAAGCTATGTGGATAATGACTGTCATTGTTTAATAATCTGTGGCCCGGCTATCATAATCAGTCCCAGATGTGAATAGGTACTCTCTCAATTGAGTTTCAAATGCCACCCTATTCCCCATATGGCCCAGGTCTAAGTAGTGCACTATATAGTGAATAGGCTGCCATTAGGGATGAAGGCTTAAAGGAGTGGTTTGTCAACCAATGAGCCTCAGGCTAAACTTCTTAGTGAGGACAAATGGACGATCATTTTCTTGTCTGAGGATAGAAAAAAACCAACCTCATCAATGGCCGGGTTTTATAGTTGTCATTTCCATTTTCAATTGGCTCAGCGCGTCATGTCAAAGCTCCAAACAAGAACAACTAGGATTTCACATCATTACTTTGAGCTACTTCCACTGAGGGGCAAACTCCTTCCTTTAAGACACCATGTCTGAGTCCCAAATTGTACCCATACCCCCACCCCCCCTGCCCTGCAAAGTGTACCCCTATGAGCCCTGGTCAAAAGTAGTGCACTATATAAGGAATAGGTTGCCATTTGGGATGCAAACCAAGTCTTTGTCCAGACATGAGGAAGCATTTTATTTCTTATTGCTTTACCAGTGGTGCCTGCCCTCCTTTTCTTATCATTTCCATATTAGCTAAAGTGATATCATTTACCTGTGCCCTTGACAGATTGTGATCTGTGCCTGATGCCAGTTGGTTGGAGAGATTTACATTTGATGAGAAGAATAATCTTGTTCTCTCTGTATCTCTCTCTGTTTCTCTCTCTCTGTTACTTTCTATATATCTCTGTTATTCTCTATATATCTGTTTTTCTGTCTCTCTGTTTCTCTCTCTCTCAACATACCTTTGACAGAAAGAATACTCTCATGATGCTTTCAAGGGGACTGTATAAAACTACAAAGTACTATACAGCGAAAATACAACATATACTGTACTTGGGAACAACCCTACATACAAAGGCTAGAAGCTGTTTGAGAGAAGTCCTATTGAGTCTTATTCACTACTAAGATAAGTCTAGACCTGCTCAGTTAAATGGAGATCATTCCCAACTCCTTCAACACAGCTACAGAATGTATTTCATCTCATAGAACTCGGATATGGTAGAGCAGCACTATTCTACCTTAGACCTTCACTTAGTGAAAGAAAGGGTCTGTGGTTATTTGGACTTGCTCATATTAGCACCCTGAGACAGGAGAGAAGAACTCTGCTATGTGTATGTGCCTTGGGGGAGGGAGAGCCAAAGCTACTCTGGAAAACTCAATTAAAGAGGTTTCCCGGAACTTTGGCGACTACATACAATACCAGTCAAAAGTTTGGACACAGCTAGAATAATAGTGAAGACATCTGTAACGGTTTTCTAGGTGTGGTGAAGGAGAGTCGGACCAAACTGCAGCGTGTAGATTGCGATCCATGTTTAATGAACAAAAAACGTAACACGAATCTAAAACACAAACACTACAAAACAAAGAACGTAACGAAAACCGAAACAGCCTATACTAGTGAAAACTAACATAGACAGGAACAAGGACACTAAGGACAATCACCCACAAAACACTCAAAGAATATGGCTGCCTAAATATGGTTCCCAATCAGAGACAACGATAAACACCTGCCTCTGATTGAGAACCACTCCAGACAGCCATAGACTTTGCTAGATCACCCCATGAGCTACAATCCCAATACATACACACCAAAACCCCAAGACAAAACACACCACAATACAAAAACCCCATGCCACACCCTGGCCTGACCCAATACATGAAGATAAACACAAAATACCTCGACCAGGGCGTGACAGAACCCCCCCCCCCCCTAAGGTGCGGACTCCCGAACGCACCTCAAAACAATAGGGAGGGTCCGGGTGGGCGTCTGTCCATGGGGGCGGCTCCGGCGCGGGACGTGGACCCCACTCAGTTAATGTCTTAGTCCCCTCTCCTTGCGTCCCTGGATAGTCCACCCTCGCCACCGACCATGGCCTAGGAGCAGATCGGGACTGAAAGACAGCTCGGGACTGAGGCAGCTCGGGACTGAGAGAAAGCTCGGGAGTTAGAGAAAGCTCGGGAGTGAGAGGAAGCTCAGGAGTGAGAGGAAGCTCAGGAGTAAGAGGAAGCTCAGGAGTGAGAGGAAGCTCAGGCAGGTAGATAGATCTACCGGATCCTGGCTGGCTGGTGGTCTCAGCAGATCCTGGCTGACTGGCGGATCTGGCAGATTCTGGCTGAATGGCGGATCCTGGCTGACTGGTAGATCCTGGCTGACTGGCGGATGCTGGCTGACTGGCAGATCCTGGCTGACTGGCGGATCCTGGCTGACTGGCAGTTCTGGCGGCGCTGGGCAGACTGGCGGTACTGGCGGCGCTGGGCAGACTGGGGGCACTGGCGGCGCTGGGCAGACTGGCGGCGCTGGGCAGACTGGGGGCACTGGCGGCGCTGGGCAGATGGGGGCACTGGCGGCGCTGGGCAGACTGGTGGCGCTGGGCAGACTGGGGGCGCAGGGCAGACTGGCGGTGCTGGCGGCGCAGGGCAGACTGGCGGCGCGGGCGGCGCTGGGCAGACTGGCGGCGCTGGGCAGACTGGCGGTGCTGGGCAGACTGGCGGCGCTGGGCAGACTGGCGGCACTGGTGGCACGGGGCAGACTGAAAGATCTGGCTGCTCCATGCTGACTGTCGGCTCTGGCTGCTCCACGTTGACTGGCGGCTCTGGCTGCTCCACGCTGACTGGCGGCTCTGGCTGCTCCATGTGGGCTGACAGCTCTGGCGGCTTCTTACAGACTGGCAGCTCCTTGCAGACTGACAGCTCCTTGGTGACTGACAGCTCCTTGCAGGTTGACAGCTCCTTGCACACTGGCAGCTCCTTGCAGACTGACAGCTCCTTGCAGACTGACAGCTCCTTGCAGACTGGCAGCTCCTTGCAGACTGGCAGCTCCTTGCAGACTGACAGCTCCTTGCAGACTGACAGCTCTGGCTGCTTCATGCAGACTGACATCTCCGGCTGCTTCATGCAGACTGACATATCTGGCTGATCCATGCAGACTGACATCTCTGGCTGCTCCATGTGGGCTGACAGCTCTGGCGGCTTCTTACAGACTGGCAGCTCCTTGCAAACTGACAGCTCCTTACAGACTGACAGCTCCTTGCAGACGGACAGCTCCTTGCAGACTGGCAGCTCCTTGCAGACTGGCAGCTCCTTGCAGACTGACAGCTCCTTGCAGACTGACAACTCTGGCTGCTTCATGCAGACTGACAGCTCTGGCTGCTCCATGCAGACTGACATCTCTGGCTGATCCATGCAGACTGACATCTCTGGCTGCTCCATGTGGGCTGACAGCTCTGGCGGCTTCTTACAGACTGGCAGCTCCTTGCAGACTGACAGCTCCTTGCAGAATGACAGCTCCTTGCAGACTGACAGCTCTGGCTGCTTCATGCAGACTGACAGCTCTGGCTGCTCCATGCAGACTGACAGCTCTGGCTGCGCTGAACAGACAGGAGACTCCAGCAGCGCTGTAGAGGAAGAAGGCTCTAGCTGCGCTGAACAGGCGGGAGACTCCGGTAGCGCAGGAGAGGAGAAAGGCTCTGATAGCGCTGAACAGGCGGGAGGCTCCGGCAGCGCAGGAGAGGCGAGGCGCACTGTAGGCCTGATGCGTGGTGCGGGCACTGGTGGTACTGGGCCGAGGACACGCACAGGAAGCCTGGTGCGGGGAGCTGCTACCGGAGGGCTGGTGTGTGGAGGTGGCACAGGATGGGCTAGACCGTGAAGGCGTACTGGAGATCTTGAGAGCAGTGTTGGCACAGGACGTGCAAGGCTAGGGATGTGCACTGGAGGCCTGATGCGTGAGGGGCTGGCACCAACTTCACCAGCCGACTAACACGCACCTCAGGACGAGTATGGAGCGCTGACCCAGGTGCCACGTTCCGTCGGGCGAATTCCATGCAAAAAGCACCAACACAGCAACTCCCTCATTTCTTCCCCATTAACTCCTTCACGGTCTCTGCTTCGCTCACCTCCAACACCGGCTCTGGTTCTGGTCTCCTCCTTGGCTCCTCACGATAAACAGGGAGAGTTGGCTCAGGTCTGACTCCTGACTCTGCCACACTCTCCCTGAGCCCCCCCCCAAGAAATGTTTGGGGCTGACTCTCAGGCTTCCTTGCCTACCGTGTTCCCTCATATCGCCGGCTCCTCTCTCCGGCTGACTCCACCTGTTCCACCTTTGGGCGGCTACACTCCCCTGGTTTAGCCCAGGGTCCACTCCTGTCGAGGATTTCCTCCCATGTCCAGAAATCCTTATTTCGCATCTCCTCTTTGGGCTGCTCCTGCCTGTTGACACGCTGCTTGGTCCGTTTACGGTGGGTGATTCTGTAACGGTTTTCTAGGTGTGGTGAAGGAGAGTTGGACCAAACTGCAGCGTGTAGATTGCGATCCATTTTTAATGAACAAAAAACGTAACACGAATCTAAAACACAAATACTACAAAACAAAAAACGTGACAACATCAAAACTATGAAGTAACACATATGGAATCATGAAGTAAACAAAAAAGTGTTAAACAAATAAATATATATTTTAGATTCTTAAATGAAGCTACCCTTTGCCTTGATGACAGCTTTGCATTCTTTCAACTAGCTTCATGTGGTAGTCACCTGGACTCATCAGACCAAAGGACACATTTCCACTTGTCTAATGCTCGTGTTTCTTGGCCAATGCAAATCTCTTCTTATTATTAATGTTCTTTAGTAGTGGTTTTCTTTGCAGCAATTCGACCATGGAGGCCTGATTCATGCGGTCTCCTCTGAACACTTGATGTTGAGCTGTGTCTGTTACTTGAACTCTGTGAAGCATTTATCTGGGTTGCAATCTGAGGTTCAGTTAACTCTAATGAACTTATACTCTGCAGCAGAGGTAACTCTGGGTCTTCCTTTCCTGTGGCGGTCCTCATTAGAGCCAGTTTCATCATAGGCCTTGATAGTTTTTGTGACTGCAGTTGAATATAATTTCAAATTTCTTGAAATGTTCCTCACTGACTGACCATCATGTCTTAAAGTAACCATGGACTGTCATTTCTCTTTGCTTATTTGAACTATTCTTGGCATAATATGGACTTGGTCTTTTGTCACAACACAACTGATTGTCTCAAATGCATTAAGAAGGAAATAAATTCCACAAATTCAATTTGAACAAGGCACACCTGTTAATTCTCTCTTCTCTGTATACATCAATGAGGTCGCTCTTGCTGCTGGTGAGTCCCTGATCCACCTCTACGCAGACGACACCATTCTGTATACTTCCGGCCCTTCTTTGGACACTGTGTTAACAACCCTCCAGGCAAGCTTCAATGCCATACAACTCTCCTTCCGTGGCCTCCAATTGCTCTTAAATACAAGTAAAACTAAATGCATGCTCTTCAACCGATCGCTACCTGCACCTACCTATCACTACTCTGGACGGCTCTGACTTAGAATACGTGGACAACTACAAATACTTAGGTGTCTGGTTAGACTGTAAACTTTCCTTCCAGACCCATATCAAACATCTCCAATCCAAAGTTAAATCTAGAATTGGCTTCCTATTTCGCAACAAAGCATCCTTCACTCATGCTGCCAAACATACCCTTGTAAAACTGACCATCCTACCAATCCTCGACTTTGGCGATGTCATTTACAAAATAGCCTCCAATACCCTACTCAACAAATTGGATGCAGTCTATCACAGTGCAATCTGTTTTGTCACCAAAGCCCCATATACTACCCACCATTGCGACTTGTACGCTCTCGTTGGCTGGCCCTCGCTTCATACTCGTCGCCAAACCCACTGGCTCCATGTCATCTACAAGACCCTGCTAGGTAAAGTCCCCCCTTATCTCAGCTCGCTGGTCACCATAGCATCTCCCACCTGTAGCACACGCTCCAGCAGGTATATCTCTCTAGTCACACCCAAAACCAATTCTTTCTTTGGCCGCCTCTCATTCCAGTTCTCTGCTGCCAATGACTGGAACGAACTACAAAAATCTCTGAAACTGGAAACACTTATCTCCCTCACTAGCTTTAAGCACCAACTGTCAGAGCATCTTACAGATTACTGCACCTGTACATAGCCCACCTATAATTTAGCCTAAACAACTACCTCTTTCCCAACTGTATTTAATTTATTTATTTATTTTGCTCCTTTGCACCCCATTATTTTTATTTCTACTTTGCACATTCTTCCATTGCAAAACTACCATTCCAGTGTTTTACTTGCTATATTGTATTTACTTTGGCACCATGACCTTTTTTGCCTTTACCTCCCTTCTCACCTAATTTGCTCACATTGTATATAGACTTGTTTATACTGTATTATTGACTGTATGTTTGTTTTACTCCATGTGTAACTCTGTGTCGTTGTATCTGTCGAACTGCTTTGCTTTATCTTGGCCAGGTCGCAATTGTACATGAGAACTTGTTCTCAACTTGCCTACCTGGTTAAATAAAGGTGAAATAAATAAAAAAATTAAAACAATTGAAATATATTCCAGGTGACTACCTCATGAAGCTGGTTGAGAGAATGCCAAGAGTGTGCAGAGTTTTCATTAAGGCAAAGGGTGACTACTTTGAAGAATCAAAAATCCAAAATATACTTTGATTTGATTAACACATTTTTGGTTACTACATGATTCCATATGTGTTATTTCATAGTTTTGATGTTTTCTCTATTATTCTACAATGTAGAAAATAGTCAAAATAAAGAAAAACCCTTGAATGAATAGGTGTGTACAAACTTTTGACTGGTACTGTACAAATATTAACATACCAGCACCCCACACTCACAATCACACTGCCGCCGTGGCAGCCATGACATCATTCTGTTATGTTGAAGTTAGACTCTGATGTGTTCCCAAACACTACCTGATTATATTGTGTGATACTAAGGAACATGATATGATGTATGTGGGGATTCTGTGTGGTTGTTTACCCAAATGATTCATCTGCAGTGAAGCAGTGAAGCTTTTCCAGAGTGACATAGTGGACGGTGGATATATTAGCATAGAGTCTCATACCTATGGAGAGTTAGTGTGACTTTGACCCGATTTCCATGGAAATATGACTCTTCCATAGAGGTCTGACTGTCGAAATATGGCCTCTGTATACACCACACAGGCTGACAGCCAACCCAGCCCATGTTCCAATTACCCCAACAGTATCTGTTTTAATCATTAGGCAAATCCAGCATCACTAACAACTTCAAATCAAATAGTTTATGAAACATACACAAGTAAAAACATTCATATTCGAAGGAGAAATTAATAAAATGAATTTCCATATTTTCTGGGGTTGACAACTTTCACCTCATTAGTAAGTGAGAATGATGAAAAGGCAAACGTCTTTGAATTAGCTTCATTTCAATTTCAATAAGTCCACTTCATTTACATTAGCCCGGGGGAGAGTACATAATTGTGTGTTTGTATGAAAAACTAGAGTGTCTAGATCCTTTATATGTACACACGTAGGCAAGCCTTGAACTACACACCACATGCCAAATCCAAATGTTCCATATACATTTTCTACAGATGTAGGATTTTATTTTGATTAATATTTTGTTGCTGAAAAAAAGTGACTGACAACCCACACTAACACACAGTTAAATTAACAATATTGTACTTTTCAAGTACCCTACTTTTTGACAGCTAACAGCCTAACCACCAATCAAGCAACATTATGAAGTCAAATCCTGTTGCTGCAGGATTATTTTGCTGTGACAATATAGGTCAAATGATGATCCTACATCTATATGTATTATTTATTATATAAGTGTGTGTGTGTGTGTGTGTGTGTGTGTGTGTGTGTGTGTGTGTGTGTGTGTGTGTGTGTGTGTGTGTGTGTGTGTGTGTGTGTGTGGTGTGTGTGTGTGTGTGTATAAAAAGGGGCAAAGCAGGAAATACAAACCATGCTGAGCAAAGCATGAGAAGATCTCATGTCAATCAAAACAACTTATTACAAACCTTTGTACCACTGTTTGTCTTCGGCATTGTAACTGTTTTGTTCATTTTGTGAGGGGAACGAGAATGTTTTGTGAGGTTCTTATGAATTGATCAAATGAGCACAGAACACTCAATAGAGACAGGCTCACAATAGCTGCGTAGGCAGATGACAACAAAATGAAGTCACATAAGGACAATTCATTACAAAAAAGAAAATAATATGAACGTCTGAAAGACTTCTGATAGAGACTTCAGATAGAGGCTAAGTTCCAAATTGAACCCTATTTCTTACATAGTGCACTACTTTCAAACAGGGAACATGGTTCTGGTGAAAAGTAGTGCATTATATAGGGAATAATGTGCCATTTGGGAAGGAACCATAGATAATAGTTATTTAGATAAAGCCTAGCATTCACAAACAGAAAAAAGGAAGATAGAGTGAAGTCAAAAAAGCTGTCAATTTCCAAGAGCAGTCAACAATGAAAATAGTAAGGACGACAGCGATGAGAACAAGGGGAACAAAATAAATATAATTTTTTGGGGTGTGTTTAGCAGCAGAAGAGAAAACTAACTGACAAGACTTATTTCAATCAATTTGCTGTTCTCTTTTTTCTGATGCATTCCAAACTCATATTGATAATTTCCACATTTTGTTACGTTACAGCCTTATTCAATAAAATGTATTAAATAAAAACGATTCCTCATCAATCTACACACAATACCCCATAATGACAAAGTGAAAACAAGTTTTTATAAATGTTTGCACATTAAAAAATATATATATATATTTTTTAAAACCTTACTTACGTAAATATTCAGACCCTTTGCTACGAGACTCAAAATTGAGCTCAGGTGCATCCTGTTTCCATTGATCATCCTTGAGATGTTTCAACGACTTGATTGGAGTCCACCTGTGGTAAATTCAATTGATTGGACATGATTTGGAAAGGCACACACCTGTCTGGGAAGGTTGCTGGATCAAATCCCCAAGCGGACAAGGTAAAAATCTGTCATTCTGCCCATGAGCAAGGCTTACCACACTGTTCCCGTGGATGTCGATGAAGGCAGCCCCTCTCTGATTCACAGAAATGCAGAAGACACGTTTCAGTTGAATGCATTCAGTTAATTAACAGCCATTAATGCTAATCCTGGACTTTCCTGTCAGGGACCTGGGGTAGTGGTGCAGGCCACGCTCACCATGGTGGAGAGGGACCATGTTAGGACCGCTTTAAGAGCGTGTTAGGACTGTGTTAGAACTGTGTTAGGAATGTGTTAGGACCGCTTTAAGGCCGTATTAAGGCTGTGTTAGGAGCATTTTAGGACCGCTTTAGGAGCGCGTTAGGACTGTGTTAGGACCGCTTTAGGACCGTGTTAGGACCACATTAAGGCCGTGTTAGGACCATGTTAGGGCCGTGTTAGGACCGTGTTAGGACCGTGTTAGGGCCGTGTTAGGACCATGTTAGGACCGTGTTAGGGCCGTGTTATGACCGTGTTAGGGCCGTGTTAGGACCGTGTTAGGACCGTGTTAGGGCCGTGTTAGGGCCGTGTTAGGACCATGTTAGGACCGTGTTAGGACCATGTTAGGACCGTGTTAGGGCCGTGTTAGGACCATGTTAGGACCGTGTTAGGGCCGTGTTAGGACCATGTTAGGACCGTGTTAGGGCCTTGATGATGGGGAAGAAAGAGTCAAAACAAAGGGCACAAAACGCAGGTTTTTCTGTGAAGAGTTTGGAGAGGAAGGCCATAGAGCTACAGGCATTTTAGATATAGATTGAAAATTAGAATACAGCTGGTCTTTTTTAGTCAGAGGGTCAGAAGAGGGAAACCACACAATTATAGGTATTTTACAGAGAACATAACAAGCTAAAGCATGTTGTTGTGTTGCTGCCCACAGAGCCGTAGTGTGTCCGTGATAAACATGTTTACTTATTTAGTTGCATTTTTCCAAGAAATGCTCACACACTGAGGCACTTGACACTCTCCTCCCTTTAAACAGAAATATCTAGTGATGTTACGTTTGATACCGGAGCTCCGAGGCATGTGTCAAAATCACTAAGCAGCTAACTTCGAAGCAGTGTGCCGATGTGTGGATCACTTTATCAGAAGTACGTCATCAATGATGTCCAAAGCTTCGTTTGATCACATGCTTTTTCAAACCGCGTGTTGCAATATCCGAGATTCCACTGATTCCGCCGTGGTTCCGGTGTTTTCTCGATTCCAAGCTGCTTCAAAACACCAACCTCTACTGGACACTGTACTAACAAATATAAAGTTCATTCGCAAAGTATTCAGACCCCTTGACTTTTTCCACATTTTGTTACATTACAGCCTTATTCTAAAATTGATTAAATAAAACAATCTCAGCAATCTACACACAATACCCCATAATGACAAAGCAAAAACAGTTGGTTTTATACATTTTTGCAAATGTATTAAAAATAAAAAACAGAAATACCTTATTTACATAAGTATTCAGACCCTTTGCGATGAGACTTGAAATAGAGCTCAGGTGCATCCTGTTTCCATTGATCATCTTTGTGATGTTTCCACAAGTTGTTTGGAGTCCACCTGTGGTAAATTAAATAGATTGGACATGATTTGGAAAGGCACACACCTATAGATATAAGGTCCTACAGTTGACAGTGCATGTCAGAGCAAAAATGGAATTGTCCGTAGAGATCCGAGACAGGATTGTGTCGAAACACAGAACGAGGGAAGGGAAACAAAACATTTGTGCAGCACTGAAGGTCCCCAAGAACACAGCGGCCTCCATCATTGTTAAATTAAATAAGTTTGGAACCACCACGAGTAATCGGGGAAGAAGGGTCTTGGTCAGGGAGGTGACCAAGAACCCGATGGTCACTCTGACAGAGCTCCAGAGATCCTCTGGGAAATGGGAGAACCTTCCAGAAGGACAACAATCTCTGCAGCACTCCCCCAATTAGGACATTATGGTAGAGTGGCCACACGGAAGCCACTCCTCAGTAAAAGGCACATGACAGCCCGCTTGGAGTTTGCCAAAAGGCACCTAAAGCCTCTCAGTCCATGAGAAACAAGATTCTCTGGTCTGATGAAACCAAGATTGAAGTTTTGGCCTGAATGACAAGCGTCACATCTGGAGGAAACCTGGCACCATGCCTACTGTGAAGCATGTTGGTGGCAGCATCATGCTGTGGGGATGTTTTTCAGCGGCAGGGACTGGGAGACTAGTCAGGATTGAGAGAAAGATGAACGGAGCAAGATACAGAGAGATCCTTGATGAAAACCTGAGTGCTCAGGACCTCACACTGGGGCGAAGGTTCACCTTCCAACAGAACAACAACCCTTGGCACACAGCCAAGACAATGCAGGAGTGGCTTCAGGACAAATCTCTGAATATATAATATAAATAATAATATAAATACAACTTCCAACAGGACTACGACCCTAAGCACACAGCCAAGACAATGCAGGAGTGGCTTCAGGACAAATCTCTGAATATATAATATAAATAATAATATAAATATTGCCCAGCCAGAGCAATGCTCCCCATCCAACCTGACAGAGCTTGAGAGGATCTGTAGAGAAGAATGGGAGAAACTCCCCAAATACAGGTGTGCCAAGTACAGGTTGACTGATTAATTGGAATGGCCGATTAATTAGGGCCGATTTCCTAACAAACGGAAATAGGTAATTTTGCAGATTTTTTAAATAATTGTTTTATACCTTTATTTAACTCGGCAAGTCAGTTAAGAACACATTATTATTTTTAATGACGGCCTAGGAACAGTGGGTTAACTGCCTCGTTCAGGGGCAGAACGGCTGATCTTCACCTTGTCAGCTCGGGGAGCCAATCTTGCAACCTTACAGTTAACTAATCCAAAGCTATAAACACCTGCCTCTCGTTGCACTCCACAAAGAGACTACCTGTTACACGATTGCAGTAGAAGTAAGTTGCTAGCTAGCATTAAACTTATCTTATAAAAAACAATCAATCAATCACTAGTCAGAATTGCACATGGTTGATGATATTACTAGTTTATCTAGCGTGTCCTGCGTTGCATATAATCGATGCAATGCTGGGGTATGACTTAACAAAAGCGCATTTGCGAAAAAAGCACAATCGTTGGACGACTGTACCTAACCAAAAACACCAATGCCTTTCTTAAAATCAATAAATAGAAGTATATACTCTGCTCAAAAAAATAAAGGGAACACTAAAATAACACATCCTGAATGAATGAAATATTCTTATTAAATATTTTTTTCTTTACATAGTTGAGTGTGCTGACAACAAAATCACACAAAAATGATCAATGGAAATCAAATCTATCAACCAATGGAGGTTCTGGATTTGGATTTGAAAACTACACTACAGGCTGATCCAACTTTGATGTAATGTCCTTAAAACAAGTCAAAATGAGGCTCAGTAGTGTGTGTGGCCTCCATGTGCCTGTATGACCTCCCTACCACGCCTGGGCATACTCCTGATGAGGTGGCCGTTGGTCTCCTGAGGGATCTCCTCCCAGACCTGGACTAAAGCATCCGCCAACTCCTGGACAGTCTGTGGTGCAACGTGGCATTGGTGGATGGAGCAAGATATGATGTCCTCAATTGGATTCAGGTCTGGGGAACTGGCGGGCCAGTCCATAGCATCAATGCCTTCCTCTTGCAGGAACTGCTGACACACTCCAGCCACATGAGGTCTAGCATTGTCTTGCATTAGGAGGAACCCAGGGCCAACCGCACCATCATATGGTCTCACAAGGGGTCTGAGGATCTCATGCTCAGTGTTAAACTGCTTTCATCTGTGAAGAGCATGTAGCGAATTTGCCAATCTTGGTGTTCTCTGGCAAATGCCAAACGTCCTGCACAGTGTTGGGCTGTAAGCACAACCCCCACCTGTGGACGTCAGGCCCTCATACCACCCTCATGGAGTCTGTTTCTGACCGTTTGAGCAGACATATGCACATTTGTGGCCTGCTGGAGGTCATTTTGCAGGGCTCTGACAGTGCTCCTCCTGCTCCTCCTTGCACAAATGCGGAGGTAGCGGTTCTGCTGCTGGTTTGTTGTCCTCCTACGGCCTCCTCCACGTCTCCTGATGTACTGGCCTGTCTCCTGGTATCGCCTCCATGCTCTGGACACTACGTTGACAGACAAAGCAAACCTTCTTGCCACAGCTCGCATTGATGTGCCATCCTGGATGTGCTGCACTACCTGAGCCACTTGTGTGGGTTGTAGACTCCGTCTCATGCTACCACTAGAGCGAAAGCACCGCCAGCATTCAAAAGTGACCAAATATTAACCAGGTGAAATTGTGTCACTTCTCTTGCGTTCATTGCACGCAGAGTCAGGGTCTATGCAACAGTTTGGGCAGCCTGGCTCATTGCAAACTAATTTGCCAGAATTTTACGTAATTATGACATAACATTGAAGGTTGTACAATGTAACAAGAATATTTAGACTTAGGGTTGCCACCTGTTAGATAAAATACAGAACGGTTCCATATTTAACTGAAATAATAAACGTTTTGTTTTAGAAATGATAGTTTCTGGATTCTACCATATTAATGACCAAAGGCTCGTATTTCTGTGTATTATGTTATAATGAAGTCTATGATTTGATAGAGCAGTCTGACTGATTCGATGGTAGACACCAGCAGGCTCGTAAGCATTCATTCAAACAGCACTTTTGTGCGTTTTGCCAGCAGCTCTTCGCAAGCACAGCTCTGTTTATGACTTCAAGCCTATCAGCTTAATGGCTGGTGTAACCAATGTGAAATGGCTAGCTAGTTAGCGGGATGCACGCTAATAGTGTTTCAAACGTCACGCGCTCTGAGACTTGGAGTAGTTATTCCCCTTTGCTCTGCATGGGCTACGGCTTTGTGGAGCGATGGGTAACGCTGCTTCGAGTGTGGCTGTTTTCGATGTGTTCCTGGGTCGAGCCCAGGTAGGGGCGAGGAGAGGGACGGAAGTTATACTATTACACTGGCAATACTATAGTGCCTATAGGAACATCCAATAGTCAAAGGTATATGAAATACAAATGGTATAGAGAGATATAGTTCTATAAATACTATATTAACTACAGCCTAAAACCTCTTACCTTGGAATATTGAAGTCTCATGTTAAAAGGAACCACCAACTTTCATATGTTGTCATGTTCTGAGCAAGGAACTGAAACGTTAGCTTTTTTACATGGCACATATTGCACTTTTACTTCTCTAACA
>NC_068422.1:16099152-16119152 GCF_023373465.1 Oncorhynchus keta | reverse complement strand
GGCTAAGGTGAACCAGCCAGGCCACGAGAGTCAGAGCACAGCCTCCCTCAATCTTCCCACACAGCACCTTTCCCATGTACAAGGCATGAACAGTGAAGCTGATTAGAAGGCATGCATGAGAGTATCAGCTGTTCCGGACGACTGTGTGATCACGCTCTCCGTAGCCGACATGAGTAAGACCTTTAAACAGGTCAACATTCACAAGGCTGCGGGGCCAGACGGATTACCAGGACGTGTGCTCCGGGCATGTGCTGACCAACTGGCAGGTGTCTTCACTGACATTTTCAACATGTCCCTGATTGAGTCTGCAATATAAACATGTTTCAAGCAGACCACCATAGTCCTTGTGCCCAAGAACACGAAGACAACTTGCCTAAATGACTACAGACCCGTAGCACTCACATCCGTAGCCATGAAGTGATTTGAAAGGCTGGTAAGGGCTCACAACAACACCAGTATCCCAGAAACCGTAGACCCACTCAAATTTGCATAACGCCCAAACAGATCCACAGATGTTGCAATCTCAATTGCACTCCACACTGCCCTTTCCCACATGGACAAAAGGAACACCTATGTGAGAATGTTATTCATTGACTACAGCTCAGCGTTCAACACCATAGTGCCCTCAAAGCTCATCACTAATTTAAAATATATATATATAATGATTTCACCTTTATTTAACCAGGTAGGCCAGTTGAGATCAAGTTCTCATTTACAGCTGTGACCTGGCCAAGATAAAGCAAACCAGTGCGACACAAACAACAACACAGAGTTACACATGGAATAAACAAGCGTACAGTCAATAAGGACAAACCATTCAGATTTTTTGTTTTGAGGTCACTCTCTTTTCAATGGTATTTCATTGGGAATCCAGATTTCTAAGGGACCTTCATGCAGTTCCTATCGCTTCCACTGGATGTCAACAGTCTTTAGAAATTGGTTGAGGTTTTTCCATTTTGTAATGAAGAAGTAACACTGTTCAGAACGAGGCTAGAGTGAAGAGGACTCTATGTTAGAGGTGCGTGACCTGAAAGCATGCTACAGTTTGTTGTCCTCCTGTATTGAACACAGATCATCCCGTCTTCAATTGTATCGATTCTTTACATAAAAAATACATAAAGTTGTATTACAAAAGTAGTTTGAAATGTTATGGAAAAGTTTACAGGTAACTTTTGAGATATTTTGAGGTCACATTGCGCAAGTCGGAACCGGTGTTTTTCTGGATCAAACGCGCCAAATAAATTGACATTTTGGATATATATCAATAGAATTAATCAAACAAAAGGACCATTTAAGAATTAGGACCATTCAAGAATTATATCTTTATTTCTGCGTTTTGTGTCGCGCCTGCAGGGTTGAAATATGTTTTTCTGTCTTTGTTTACGGAGGTGCTATCCTCAGATAATAGCATTGTTTACTTTTGTCGAAAAGCCTTTTTGAAATCTGACATGTTGGCTGGATTCACAACAAGTGTAGCTATAATTTGGTATCTTGCATGTGTGATTTCATGGAAGTTTGATTTTTATGGTAATTTATTTGAATTTGGCGCCCTGCATTTTCACTGGCTTTTGGCCAGGTGGGACGCTAGCGTCCCACATATCCCAGAGAGGTTAACACAGTGTCCAAAGAAGGGCCAGACTGGTAATAGTGGTTGCAACATTGACAGCGGATAATTTTAGAAAGAGAGGGTCCAGATTGTCTAGCCCAGCTGATTTGTACAGGTCTAGGATTTGCAGGTCTTTCAGAACATATTCTATCTGGATTTGGGTGAAGGAGAAGCTGGGGAGGCTTGGGCAAGTAGCTGCATGGGGTGCGGAGCTGTTGGCCAGGGTTGGGGTAAGGATCCTAGGACTAAACACCTCCCTCTGCAACTGGATCCTGGACTTCCTGACGGGCCGCCCCCAGGTGGTGAGGGTAGGGTACAACACATCTGCCACGCTGTTCCAACACTGGAGCCCCCCAGGGGTGCGTGCTCAGTCCCCTCCTGTACTCCCTGTTCACCCACAACTGCATGGCCAGGCATGACTCCAACACTATCATTAAGTTTGCAGATGACACAAAAGGTGGTAGTCCTGATCACCGACAATGACGTGACAGCCTACAGGAAGGAGGTCAGAGATCTGGTGCCAAAATAGCAACCTATCCCTCAACGTAACCAAGACCAAGGAGATGATTGTGGACTACAGGAAAAAGAGGACCGAGCACACCCCCATTCTCATCGACGGTGCTGTAGTGGAGCAGGTTGAGAGCTTCAAGTTCCTTGGTGTCCACATCACCAACAAACTAGAATGGTCCAAACACAACAAGACAGTCGTGAAGAGAGCACGACAAAGCCTATTCAGGAAACTAAAAAGATTTGGCATGGGTCCTGAGATCTTCTAAGGTTCTTCTAGTGTCTGTGTGCAGAGGGTCCCTGGTTCGCGCCCGGTTGGGGGGTAGGGGACGGAATAAAGATATACTGTTACAAAGGCACTACATTTGTACGGCCCAGTACATCATTGGGGCTAAGCTGCCTGCCATCCAGGACCTCTACACCAGGCAGTGTCAGAGGAAGGCCCTACAAATGGTCAAAGACCCCAGCCACCCCAGTCATAGACTGTTCTCTCTACTACCGCATGGCATGCAGTACTGGAGTGCCAAGTCTAGGACAAAAAGGCTTCTCAACAGTTTTTACCCCCAAGTCATAAGACTCCTGAACAGGTAATCAAATGGCTTCCCAGACTATTTACATTGTGTGCCTCCCCCCAACCCCTCTTTTTACGCTGCTGGTACTCTCTGTTTATCATATATGCATAGTCACTTTAACCATATCTACATGTACATACTACCTCAATCAGACCGACTAACCGGTGCCTGTATGTAGCCTCGCTACTGTATATAGCCTCACTACTGTTATTTTTCACTGTCTTTTTACTGTTGTTTTATTTATTTACTTACCTATTGTTCACCTAATACCTTTTTTGCACTGTTGGTTGGAGCCTGTAAGTAAGCATTTCACTGTTGTATTTTGCGCACGTGACAAATACTTTTTGATTTGATTTGAAGTCCATACAACTTTCTTCAAAGTCTCGCACCTGGACAGGTGAGAGAACCTCTCGGAGAGCAGATTAGAATCTGCATTCTTTGGGTCTCATGTGGTGCAACACAGTCTGGGGAGAGTAAACTGGGTTTTCTCCTGGGTCCAGGTGGGAGCCAGTCAGGAGCCAGCCTCTCTTTCTCCCCCAAGAGCCTCCTCCCCATAAACACACAGTATTCCTAGTGAAGGACTGCTCTCTCTCTCTCTCTCTCTCTCTCTCTCTCTCTCTCTCTCTCTCTCTCTCTCTCTCTCTCTCTCTCAAGCTTGATACACAGTCTGTATCAACACCTGAACAGGTGAGAGAACTTCACTGAGTGCAGGTTGATCCATGCTTCCTCTAAGTCTTATCTTGCATGGTGAACTAACTAGGTTTTTCTCCAGAACCCAGGTATAGCCAGCCAGGACCCAGCCTATCCTCTTCCGTCAAAATCCCTCTCCCCAGACGCACACATCAGGTCATCTGCACTGACTGTATGTCCCTCTGGTTAAGACCAAAATGTAAATATAAAATCAACAGTTCTCTCTCCTGTGAAGCTGGATACCTAGTCCATATGAAACTCTCCTAAGTATCAGCACCTGCACAGATGAGAACACTTCTCTACGAGCTGGGCCTACATTCTCCTGAGCCCCTGTCTGCTCACTTTGACCCAGCCAGGAGCCAGCCTCCCTTTTCTCCCAAGACCCCTCTCTCCAGTCACACAGCCTCTTCAGTGAAGCTGATTATTAAGTATGTATGAAACATTTCTCCTTAAAAGACACCTGGACATAGAACTACTCAGACCAGGGCCTCCATTTTCCTGAGTCTCAGTATGATGTCCTCATCTGGAACAGGTGCATAGTGAACTGGGTTTTCTCTAGTGTAACCATCCAGGAAGCAGGCAGGTCATGGAAGACAGAGCACAGCACAGCCTACATCCCTCCATCTACCCTTCCTCCCCCAGGGCCCTTCTCTCCCCAGACACACACAGCCCCCATCCCTCCATCTTCGCATCCATCTACCCCCTTCCCATAGGAACCCTCTCCTCTCTCCCTAGACACCCACAGCTCTCTCTGGGTAACATCAATGTGGGGGCTAGTGCCTGGATAATGTATTATCCATGACTGCTGTGGGAGACACTGTGTGGTGGGAGACCAGCTAGAATGGAGGGTAGATAGAGCATATCTACGTCCCAAATAGAACTCTATTCCCTATCCAGTGCAGTTCTTTTGACCAGGGCCCATACGGCTCTAGTCAAAAGTACTGGACTATGTAGGGAATAGAGTGCCATTTGGGACACACACCATATCCCAGCTAAAGGAGATGGAAACTTCTCTTCTTACCAGGCAGCATGTCATGAGTGGAGCTGCACCAAAAACAGGATGCACCCCAAATACCACCTTTTCCTTATAAAGTGTACTACCTTTAACCAAGGCCCATAGAACTAGGCAAAGGTAGTACACTATATATAGGGACGTCAAAGGTTCAGGCTTCTGCACAAAACAAACAGAAACTCTAGTCTCTACAGCGCCAGTTAAATTGTGTTTAAGAGCATTTTTTAACTCTCTAAATGGTTTAAATGACTGAGAAATAGATGTCATTGTTGCAATAATTTGTGAGTGGGCAGCATATAGCATCATCCTCAATTGATATGCTGAATTATTTTGCCATACAGTTTGTGTTACTAAACTATAAAAAAAAACCAGTTGTTTTTACGGTAACTTACTGGCAGCCAGTTACCTGTAAGTTACTGTAAAAAAAAAGGACAGTAATGTACTGTTAATACGACGTTTCATTGGAATTTATGGTAACATACTGTAATGATGTGGCCCTTTCTGGATGTAGGTCATGCCCCCCTCCTCCAGGTTAGAATTAAACAATATTTCTACTACTGAGAATGTGGGAATGGTCCATGGACACTTAAGAGACAGTCATGTTGATGTGTTTCATGTGGTGATCTCATCAAGGACAGGAAACATACAGAACTGTACATCTGAATGTGTCCATTACTCAATTATGGGGTTTGCATCTAATTCTCGTATAAAAATGAATGAATAAAGATGAAACTATTTGTGAAATGATGTAATGTGAAGTTAACCTTTAAAATGAGAGAATTGTCTTGCATATTATTATTATAATTTATTATGTTTACCTTTATTTAACTAGGCAGCTTAGGAACAGTGGGCTAACTGCCTTGTTCAGGGGCAAAACTACCGATTTTGACCTTGTCAGCTCGGGGATTCGATCTTGCAAGCTTTCGTTACAAGTCCAATGCTCTAACCACTAGGTTACCTGCCGATAGTCAGTGGCCACGCCCCCGTGAGGCAAGCCATTACATCAGGCATCATGGTACTGCCTTTTCTACTGATATACTACCTGTGACGAAAGGTATATTTCATGTTTAAGAGACGCATGGTAGGCCATATGTCTCGAATGGTTAAGACCACACAAACCATACGACTAAAAGACCATCCCATGTGGAGCATTGGCTGGAAATGGTTCAACTCTGAGACTATCGATTCACAACAGAAAGAGCAAATTCTGGATGACACAAATTGCTAGTCTGCAGCTAGAAATTACGTAAACCAGAATGAGCATGCCGACAACCTCCGAAGAAAATATTCTATGAGAACACTTCTGAATGGTACTCTGAAGTATCCATTCTAACCGCCTACAACCACAAAATACTTTGTGACTTCAACGGCTTTGTGACTTCAATTAACCAGAGACTCTGATGAACCATACAGGACGATTGATGATTCCAACAGAGAAGACAACGACATATGGGTGTAAATATATATGCATATATATATATATAATGAGCGGCTGTTCATGCGCAAAGGATTTGCATTTCAATTAATATAATTATAGACTGTGTGTAGTGAATGCATTTGTCTTTCCCGCTCTTTCTCAGTCCCACCCCTTTCCTTTTGTCTACCAAGCTGTCATATCAGCTTAGTCCACTAGGGACTTTTCTATCACTGTTAGTAACCAATATCTACTGTTGGTGATGTTATTATGTGATTATTTAGTTAGGAAATAAATAATTAAGCCATTTTGTATATTGTTTATTCATCATTTATGCTAGGGTTCGTGCAGATAACCAATAATTTTACAATGTTTGGAATGAGACTAACAAGGTAGTAATACATGAATGAGAATGACTAATCGATCAGATATTAAAATATCTGAAGAGTTATATTTGGACATTTATAGCTCTGTAAATTGACATTTTCCTTAGTGCCCCAATTTCCTGGTTAATTTTGTTTACATGATATGTTTAATCACATAATTTTAATTACACATAGATAATTAATTTGATAAAATAACACTATTCACATTTAATGATAGTAAAGACACGACAATACTGTAAAGTTTTTAACACTAAATTATAGGTAACTGTTTGCCAGTTATATTGTTATGCGTGATCAATTTGTGAATGCTATTGATTACGTTAGAGCAAGCTAATCAATTTCAGTCTCTAATGACCACTTGGTAAACGTTGGTGCATGAGCAGTTTATAAGGTACTAAATGTAAAAAATACAAGTAATCTGAACAGAAGTTGTTCACGGAGTTACTGTAATCGCTTGGTCTTCAACATATCACCATTTTCAATGAGTACAAAACACTATGAACTCTTTTACAAATGGTGTATTGTCACTCGGCTATTAATCAAAAATACAGGAAGCGGCAACAGTATCAATGTCAAATGATGTTTTAGGAATGTTTAGGGCTGTCCCCAACTAAACAAAATATTGTCAAATTATGTTTTAGGAATGTTTAGGGCTGTCCCCAACTAAACAAAATATTGTCAAATGATGTTTTAGGAATGTTTAGGGCTGTCCCCAACTAAACAAAATATTGTCAAATGATGTTTTAGGAATGTTTAGGGCTGTCCCCAACTAAACAAAATATTGTCAAATTATGTTTTAGGAATGTTTAGGGCTGTACCCAACTAAACAAAATATTGGTAGACCGAATGTCATCTGTTCCTTAAACCAATCGATTGATCAACATTTTAAAATGTGTATTTTTCCATATACAGTACCAGTCAAAGTTTGGAGACACCTAATCATTGCAGGGTTTTTATGTATTTATTCTAAACATTGTAGAATAATAGTGAAGACATATGGAATCATGTAGTAAACAAAAAAAGTGTTAAACAAATCCAAATATATTTGATATTCTTCAAAGTAGCCACCCTTTGCCTTGATGACAGCTTTGCACACTCTTGGCATTCACTCAACCAGCTTCATGAGGGAGTCACCTGGAATGCATTTCAATTTACAGGTGTGCCTTGTTAAAAAATGTGTGAATTTCGTTCCTTCTAAATGCGTTTGAGACGATCAGTTGTGTTGTGACAAGGTTGGGGTGGTATACAGAAGATACCAAGTCCATATTATGGCAAGAGCAGCTCAAATAAGCAAAGAGAAACGACAGTCCATCAATACTTTAAGTGCAGTCGCAAAAGCCATCAAGCGCTATGATGAAAGTGGCTCTCATGAGGACCGTCACAGGAAAGGAAGACCCAGATTTACCAGAAATTGCAGCCCAAATAATTGC
Organism: Oncorhynchus keta; assembly: GCF_023373465.1. Lineage (NCBI taxonomy): Eukaryota > Metazoa > Chordata > Actinopteri > Salmoniformes > Salmonidae > Oncorhynchus > Oncorhynchus keta. The sequence continues at coordinate 16,111,535 of NC_068422.1, read as the reverse complement.
TTCACAGAGTTCAAGTAACAGACAAATATCCAAATCAACTGTTCAGAGGAGACTGTGTGAATCAGGCCTTCGTGGTTGAATTGCTGCAAAGAAACCACTAATAATAATAATAAGAGACTTGCTTGGACCAAGAAACACAACCAATGGACATTAGACTGGTGGAAATGTGTCCTTAGGTCTGATGAGTCCAAATGAACAGATGATCTCCGCATGTGTGGTTCCCACCATGAAGCATGGAGGAGGAGGTGTGATGGTGTGGGGGTGCTTTGCTGGTGACACTGTCTGTGATTTTTTAGAATTTAAGGCACACTTAAGTAGCATGGCTACCACAGCATTCTGCAGCGATACACCATCCCATCTGGTTTGAGCTTAGTGGGACTATAATTTGTTTTCAACAGGACAATGACCCAACACACCTCCATGCTGTGTAAGAGTTATTTGATCAAGAAGGAGAGTGATGGAGAGCTGCATCAGATGATTTGGCCTCCACAATCACCCGACCTCAACCCAATTGAGATGTTTTGGGATGAGTTGGACCGACGAGTGAAGGAAAAGCAGCCATCAAGTGCTCAGCATATGTGGGAACTCCTTCAAGACTGTTGGAAAGGCATTCCAGGTGAATCTGGTTGAGAGAATGCCAAGAGTGTGCAAAGCTGTCATTAAGGCAAAGGGTGGCTACATTAAAAAATCTCAAATCTAAGATATATTTAAAGATATGTCAGCTGTTATGACATATTATGACATGGATATGACCGTGTCATGACAATCCAAACCAATCTGGGACCAGGCTAGTGTCACCTTAGAGAGCCTCCTTTGTCTGACAGAATGATGAGGAGCACAGGGTAAACCGCAGAACATCACCCCTGGAGTAGTTGTGCCGTCATCTGTGAAGTGTGTGTGTTTCCAGGTAGTGTCACCGAGCCTTCCTTCTCAGACAGAATGCTGGTCTCAAAAACCGGAAGCTTGGAGCTGTGCCCGTGGTGCTGACCATTATTAGGAATAAAACTGCTGAGCAGATCATGCTGATTGCCAGGATCAGTATCTTACCACATTGTACCTCAAACACGCAAGCATGCAAGCACACACACACGCACACACACATGCACACACACAGCATCTTACCTCATCTTTAATGCCATTGATTTAATTTACCTGCTTTACACCACTTCACGGAATGTGAGGCGCAACACACATCTTTTTTTTACAGTGTGTGTGTGTTCCAGATATTGTTTTGTGTAGGGAGGTGCTCATTTTGGAAGTGGGTTACCATTTTGGTTGGTGAAATACCAGACCCTTCTGTCACGCCTGTACAGCCTTGGTTATCAGTGAAATACCAGACCCTTCTGTCACGCCCGTACAGCCTTGGTTATCAGTGAAATACCACCCTTCTGTCACACCTGTACAGCCTTGGTTATCAGTGAAATACCACCCGTCTGTCACGCCTGTACAGCCTTGGTTATCAGTGAAATACCACCCGTCTGTCACGCCTGTACAGCCTTGGTTATCAGTGAAATACCACCCGTCTGTCACACCCGTACAGCCTTGGTTATCAGTGAAATACCACCCGTCTGTCACACCCGTACAGCCTTGGTTATCAGTGAAATACCACCCGTCTGTCACGCCCGTACAGCCTTGGTTATCATTGAAATACCACCCGTCTGTCACGCCTGAACAGCCTTGGTTATCAGTGAAATACCACCCGTCTGTCACGCCTGTACAGCCTTGGTTATCAGTGAAATACCACCCTTCTGTCACACCTGAACAGCCTTGGTTATCAGTGAAATACCACCCGTCTGTCACACCTGTACAGCCTTGGTTATCAGTGAAATACCACCCGTCTGTCACGCCTGTACAGCCTTGGTTATCAGTGAAATACCACCCGTCTGTCACACCCGTACAGCCTTGGTTATCAGTGAAATACCACCCGTCTGTCACGCCTGTACAGCCTTGGTTATCAGTGAAATACCACCCGTCTGTCACGCCTGTACAGCCTTGGTTATCAGTGAAATACCACCCGTCTGTCACACCCGTACAGCCTTGGTTATTAGTGAAATACCACCCGTCTGTCACACCCGTACAGCCTTGGTTATTAGTGAAATACCACCCGTCTGTCACACCTGTACAGCCTTGGTTATCAGTGAAATACCACCCGTCTGTCACACCCGTACAGCCTTGGTTATTAGTGAAATACCACCCGTCTGTCACGCCTGTACAGCCTTGGTTATTAGTGAAATACCACCCGTCTGTCACACCCGTACAGCCTTGGTTATCAGTGAAATACCACCCGTCTGTCACACCCGTACAGCCTTGGTTATTAGTGAAATACCACCCGTCTGTCACACCTGTACAGCCTTGGTTATCAGTGAAATACCACCCGTCTGTCACACCCGTACAGCCTTGGTTATCAGTGAAATACCACCCGTCTGTCACACCCGTACAGCCTTGGTTATTAGTGAAATACCACCCGTCTGTCACACCTGTACAGCCTTGGTTATTAGTGAAATACCACCCGTCTGTCACGCCTGTACAGCCTTGGTTATCATTGAAATACCACCCGTCTGTCACGCCCGTACAGCCTTGGTTATCAGTGAAATACCACCCGTCTGTCACGCCTGTACAGCCTTGGTTATCAGTGAAATACCACCTGTCTGTCACGCCTGTACAGCCTTGGTTATCAGTGAAATACCACCCGTCTGTCACACCCGTACAGCCTTGGTTATCAGTGAAATACCACCCGTCTGTCACACCTGTACAGCCTTGGTTATCAGTGAAATACCACCCGTCTGTCACACCCGTACAGCCTTGGTTATCAGTGAAATACCACCCGTCTGTCACACCCGTACAGCCTTGGTTATTAGTGAAATACCACCCGTCTGTCACGCCTGTACAGCCTTGGTTATCAGTGAAATACCACCCGTCTGTCACGCCTGTACAGCCTTGGTTATCAGTGAAATACCACCCGTCTGTCACACCCGTACAGCCTTGGTTATCAGTGAAATACCACCCGTCTGTCACACCCGTACAGCCTTGGTTATCAGTGAAATACCACCCGTCTGTCACACCTGTACAGCCTTGGTTATCAGTGAAATACCACCCGTCTGTCACACCCGTACAGCCTTGGTTATTAGTGAAATACCACCCGTCTGTCACGCCTGTACAGCCTTGGTTATTAGTGAAATACCACCCGTCTGTCACACCTGAACAGCCTTGGTTATCAGTGAAATACCACCCGTCTGTCACACCTGTACAGCCTTGGTTATCAGTGAAATACCACCCGTCTGTCACACCCGTACAGCCTTGGTTATCAGTGAAATACCACCCGTCTGTCACACCTGAACAGCCTTGGTTATCATTGAAATACCAATCCTTTCTGTCACACCTGAACAGCCTTGGTTATTGTGATTTGCTTAGGCTCTTAAGAAACCCATACAGTTGTGTAAGGCTCTTTAAAGCTACAACACTGTCATTGTTCAACATTAACATAAGTTAACAATACAACAGAACAGATGTACCAGAATCACATTTACTCTCACGGGTGGCCAGAAATAACTATACGTTAGCCCTGCCCCTGCTAAGCCACACCCCGATTATTTTGAACTGACTCGTTGGGTCATATCTCGATAACCCTGCATCGGTAACCCAGTACCCAGCATCGATAACCCAGCACCCAGCATTGATAACCCAGCACCCAGCATCAATAACCCAGCACCCAGCATCAATAACCCAGCACCCAGCATCAATAACCCAGCACCCAGCATCAATAACCCAGCACCCAGCATCAATAACCCAGTACCCAGCATCAATAACCCAGCACCCAGCATCGATAACCCAGCACCCAGCATCAATAACCCAGCACCCAGCATCAATAACCCAGCACCCAGCATTGATAACCCAGCACCCAGCATCAATAACCCAGCACCCAGCATCAATAACCCAGCACCCAGCATCAATAACCCAGTGCCCAGCATTGATAACCCAGCACCCAGCATCGATAACCCAGTGCCCAGCATCGATAACCCATTGCCCAGCATCGATAACCCAATAATCCTTCCAGGTGTTATTATGTAGACATGGTATAGTGACTGTATAGATGCTTTTCAATCTGTGATGATGCAAATGATGTGTGATCGTGGGCTTTGTCCCAAATGGCACCATATTACTTACATAGTGCACAACTTCTGGTCAAAGGCAATGCACTATGTAGGAAATAGGGTGCCATTTGGGACGCAAACTTACCCTCCTCACCTGCTCCCATTTTGAGCTGAGGGTTAAGGAACCCATTCAAGGAAGGCTCAATTAAATACATACAAAATCTCACATCACACATGTAGACCCGCGAGCACACACACACACACAGACACAAACAAACAGAAAAATAGAATAAAGCCTGGGGAAGGAGAAGTACCGGTGAAGGTCATGAAGGCTGTTTATTGGCTCTTCCTCTCAGTAGGTGGGTGGGTGGGTGGGTGGGCGGGCGTGTGTAATCACAGTTTAGACTTCCTAATGGAGGAAGTTCTCATTTAATGGACTCAATCTAGAGACTAAGGCAGTATCCCTAATGGCACCCTATTTCCTATGTAGTACACTATTTTTGACTAGGGCCCATATGGTCTGGTCAAAAGTTTTGCACTAATGAATAGGGTGCCATTTGGGATGAGGGCTAAAGCATCTGCTCCTGTCCACCCCCACAGCCAGACACACACACACGTGCACACACACCCACACCCACACACACACACACACACACACACGTGCACACACACACACACGTGCACACACACACACACACACACACACACACACACACACACACACACACACACACACACACACACACACACACACACACACACACACACACACACACACACACACACACACACACACACACACACACACACACACCCACTCTCTCTCTCTCTCTCTCTACTGGTTTATCTCACTGTCAACTCTGACTGCTGAAATATAGCAGCTATAATAGTTCATCCAACTAATCTATCTCCCTGGACTGGCTGCTACAGGCTTTAGGTAGGGCACACAGACACAGACACTCACAGACACATACACGCACACACAAACTTTCATCTGCTCCAATGTGGGACAGGGCATGTATTCATCTTCACTCTGTGTCTGTCTGTCTAGTTCACTGAGAGCTACCCCCTCTACCATCCACCATCACTTCATCCAGGCTGGGATGGACTAATGAAGACAACTCTGGGATAGGGCTAGACGGTATCCCTCTCAACTAGGAAGAGAGAGAGAGAGGGATGATGGGGGAGGGGAGAGACAGCAACTAGATAGCTAGAAGAAAAAGAAGGGAGAGGGAGAGAGAGAGAGAAACAGAAAGAGAGGGTGACAACGATAGAGAAGGTAACTCTTCAGCTCGACTAGAAGGGCTGCGATGCCATCAGCCAATGTGACGTTCTACCTTCTACACCAACACGTTGTTTCAAGAGTAGAGAGGAGCAGAGGGGAATCTAAGTGTGCGTTCTCTAATTCTCTCCTTCTCTCTTTCTTTCTCTCTCTCGGAGGACCTGAGCCCTAGGACCATGCCCCAGGACTACCTGACATGATGACTCCTTGCTGTCCCCAGTCCACCTGGCCATGCTGCTACTCCAGTTTCAACTGGCCTGGGCCCTAGGACCATGTCCCAGGACTACCTGACATGAGGACTCCTTGCTGTCCCCAGTCCACCTGGCCATGCTCCTGCTCCAGTTTCAACTGTTCTGCCTTACTATTATTCAACCATGCTGGTCATTTATGAACATTTGAACATCTTGGCCACGTTCTGTTATAATCTCCACCCGGCACAGCCAGAAGAGGACTGGCCACCCCACATATGCTCTCTCTAATTCTCTCTTTCTTTCTCTCTCTCGGAGGACCTGAGCCCTAGGACCGTGCCCCAGGACTACCTGACATGATGGCTCCTTGCTGTCCCCAGTCCACCTGACTGTGCTGCTGCTCCAGTTTCAACTGTTCTGCCTTATTATTATTCGACCATGCTGGTCATTTATGAACATTTGAACATCTTGGTCATGTTCTGTTATAATCTCTACCCGGCACAGCCAGAAGAGGACTGGCCACCCCACATAGCCCGGTTCCTCTCTAGGTTTCTTCCTAGGTTTTGGCCTTTCTAGGGAGTTTTTCCTAGCCACCGTGCTTTTACACCTGCATTGTTTGCTGTTTGGGGGTTTAGGCTGGGTTTCTGTACAGCACTTTGAGATATCAGCTGATGTAGGAAGGGCTATATAAATACATTTGATTTGATTTGATTTGATTTGAAGAGGAGAGGAGCAGAGGGGAAGACGAGGAGGAGAGGAGAAGAGGAGAGGAGCAGAAGGGAAGAGGAGAGGAGCAGAGGAGAAGAGGAGAGGAGCAGAGGGGAAGAGGAGAGGAGCAGAGGGGAAGACGAGGAGGAGAGGAGAAGAGGAGAGGAGCAGAAGGGAAGAGGAGAGGAGCAGAGGAGAAGAGGAGCAGAGGGGAAGAGGAGAGGAGCAGAGGGGAAGACGAGGAGGAGAGGAGAAGAGGAGAGGAGCAGAGGGGAAGAGGAGAGGAGCAGAGGGGAAGAGGAGGAGGAGAGGAGAAGAGGAGAGGAGCAGAAGGGAAGAGGAGCAGAGGAGAAGAGGAGAGGAGCAGAGGGGAAGAGGAGAGGAGCAGAGGGGAAGACGAGGAGGAGAGGAGAAGAGGAGAAGAGCAGAGGGGAAGAGGAGAGGAGCAGAGGGGAAGAGGAGAGGAGCAGAGGGGAAGAGGAGAAGAGCAGAGGGGAAGAGGAGAAGAGCAGAGGGGAAGAGGAGAGGAGCAGAGGGGAAGAGGAGAGGAGCAGAGGGGAAGAGGAGAGGAGCAGAGGGGAAGAGGAGAGGAGCAGAGGGGAAGAGGAGAGGAGCAGAGGAGCAGAGGGGAAGACGAGAGGAGCAGAGGAGCAGAGGGGAAGGGGCCACATGCAACCAAACTCCACTTTATTTGTCATTTGTTAAATTCACAAGATTGAATGAACACGTGTCAGCCACCAAGAAGTGAACCTCTGTGTTATTTGAACTTGGACGCTGCCATTGGACGTAATGCAACGCGAGCACAACAGTATAGCAGTATAGCAGCTTTCATTGATTTCAAAGGAATCATTCCCTCAATTGCTGATGGCTGTAGTGTTGCAGGGCCGTACGACTGTGATTCCAGTGAGTTACTATGCAGTTACCTTGGCGATAGCTGCTGTCAGTGTGCTGAGGAGGGGGACACCTCACAGTGCCCTCTCCTCTCAGGGCTCAGATCCCACATGCATTAGAGTCAGTCTAACAAAGCCCTGGTTACTCCCTCTCTCCTGTTCTCCCTGGCTTCCCTCCCTCCCTCGGCTCATCTCTTCTCTCTCACACACAGACTGAATGGAGAACCGGGGGCTTCAGTCTTTTCTCTAAACTCCTCTCCCTCAGCTCAGACACAAAGAATCCCTGTGCTCTGCTCTCATTACAATACCCTGCTCTTCTCTGCTCTACTCTAGCCTGCTACCCTGCTTTTCAGAAATGGTGTCAGCTGCAATCTTCTCTCCTAATTATTTCTCTGTTCCTCAGAGGGTTGGATGGTTGGGGTTCAGGACTGACTGCAGAGTGGAGCTGGAGGAGGTAGTGAGGGGTGGGGGTTTGAAAGGTGGGGAGTGGATGGATGAGGCATTAGGGGATGAAGGGCGGGGGGTAGGGAGGAATGGGTGGGTGGGAGGGGGTTATTGTGGGGATGGGAGACGTGGGGGTGTTGTGACAAGGATTAGTTCCTAATCAAGTGCCAATCACACATCGAGTGTGTGTGTGTGTGTGTCTGTGTCAGTGAAGGCTTCTCAGAAGAGGAAGGGAAGGACCATCCTACGCAGTGAATTTCAGAACATTTTAAACTAATTAAACATTCAAATAGTTAGCTTTTTAGATGAAACTATACTAAATATATTCACGTCACCAAATGCCTGATTAAAACACACTGTTTTGCAATGAAGGTCTACAGTAGTCTCAACAACACACTCTAAGCTAGCACCATGGTGTAGCAGGAAGACATCTATTTCCCGTCCTCCTCTGGCTACATTGACTTACATTTACATTACATTTAAGTCATTTAGCAGACGCTCTTATCCAGAGCGACTTACAAATTGGTGCATTCACCTCATGACTTCAATACAAAACCCAGGAGGCTTTTAGGCCTTACCACCTTCCATAGACCTACATGATAATTATGACCACTTTCAGAGGATGTCCTCCAACTAATCAAAGCTTTTGCAATATGAACTGACATGTTGTCCATCCAATCGTAGGATTAGGACCAGAGAACAAACCTAGTGTGTTGTATTGGGGTTGTGCCACAGAGCATTATGGGGGTTCTATGGGTTGAGAAGCTTGGTGACATATTGGATAGAGATTGAGAGTGAAACGTGATAGTTGTCCATGTTTAGGATATTATTCAATTGAAATGTGTTTCTTCAAACTACAGGAGACATGGAAAATGAACGAACGTCTGCGTATTTAAACTGTGCAACACAACGAAAAGGTAAGAAGAAAGTCACAAGCAGCTTCTCGGCAAGAGTTTTGCTTTTTCTTAGCGGCATGATGAGAGGAAAAGTTCAGCTAACAAGGGCAACTACAAAGACTTTGCAGATGTAATTGCAAGCTACGATGCTTAACTTGCTGAGCATATGAACGTTCCTAGTCTTTTCTGGGATGTGGAAATCAGTTCAGATTGACTTGATCGCTCCAGTAGGACAGGCTTTCCACTAACCTCCCAGGCTTATTTAGCAAAGATGATGACACATACTTACTCCGTACAGACAGACACAAGCCAAAACTCTTTACAGAAATGTTGCAGCAGCCCAGGCCACAGCGACACGTTAGAGATCTGACATGCTGTATGGGATGAAAACAATACTATTTTTCAGTCTGATCATTAATAAGAGCAGCTGCATACAGCCTATGCTCCCTGTCCATCTGGTCAGCATAAACACATTTTCAACGTTTTGTATTTATAGACTATTTGTTTGTCAGGAGAAAATGTGAATGTGATCAAATGTGGTTTATATTCCAACTTGGGCTGGCTAGGCTGCCTGTACTTTTCAATACAAAATGATTCACTGGAATGAATCAATTAACAGTGAGTAAATGTTTTAGTAGACCTACAGTTGCATAGATACAAACATGCATAAATGAAGATCAGCCCTGTGAGTTCTACTGTCAATCTATTGTTGCCTCTGTGTCTGGGTAGAGGAAACCCCACTGTTAGTCTAGTCTAAATACAATTCATATGAACACGTCTAGGGTTGCTGCAGTTTGACTGGGTTTTCATCCTCCCCAAGGCCAGGAGTTTTTTTAAACCATGTGCCCTGATTAGAAAAATTGGTCCCATCACAGCCCGTGTTAAACCTTTTTACAACGAATTAATCATAGTCAGACCATATAGGGTACAGAGTTTTATTGGTTAGGTTACCAGATAAGGAAAACTCCAGGCCACATGGGGTAAACCGCCCCCCACCACTCTGGGACCGATAGTGCCACCAGTCTGCTTGCAGTTGTCAATTATCATCAGGTATGTGGATGATCAGGGATGCATTCAGGAATGTTTCTTGGGCTACTTTGATGTGTCAAGTGGGCGAGATGAGCAGTCTGTGTTTCACTGTGAATTCTGAGATGCCTGAGTTTAACTTCATGAAGGAACTTGTTGCCCAAATCTATGGTGGCGCTGCTGTAATGGAATGTATCTGTATTTACAGCTAAGTCCCTTCCTGTTCCCTGATTAAGAGGTGATGACTACTCCACTACCATCGTCAACTCTCTGCTGACATGAACTGAAGCCACGTCTCATCCACTGGCACATTGAATGTTTCCTCTCCAAGCATTATGAGTAGACCTGTCAATTTTCACTCATTAGTGTATGTAGAGTCAATCACATACACAAACCTATTATTACACACCAATGTGATTTTACTCCTTGCTTGGACGAACTCATTCTCAGCTCTTTAGTCTAACTGTGTAGTGTGTTGTGTTATTGGTTTTTGTCTTCCCAGTCAAATCCTGTCCTGGTATCAATGGAAGAGTTGACCTCTTCTCCAACACCATCCATCCATGATGAGCCTGTCCTGCACTGAGGCCTCTGAACACCTCAACCCCTGTCCTGCACTGAGGCCTCTGAACACCTCAACCCCTGTCCTGCACTGAGGCCTCTGAACACCTCAACCCCTGTCCTGCACTGAGGCCTCTGATCACCTCAACCCCTGTCCTGCACTGAGGCCTCTGATCACCTCAACCCCTGTCCTGCACTGAGGCCTCTGAACACCTCAACCCCTGTCCTGCACTGAGGCCTCTGATCACCTCAACCCCTGTCCTGCACTGAGGCCTCTGAACACCTCAACCCCTGTCCTGCACTGAGGCCTCTGATCACCTCAACCCCTGTCCTGCACTGAGGCCTCTGATCACCTCAACCCCTGTCCTGCACTGAGGCCTCTGATCACCTCAACCCCTGTCCTGCACTGAGGCCTCTGATCACCTCAACCCCTGTCCTGCACTGAGGCCTCTGAACACCTCAACCCCTGTCCTACACTGAGGCCTCTGAACACCTCAACCCCTGTCCTGCACTGAGGCCTCTGATCACCTCAACCCCTGTCCTGCACTGAGGCCTCTGATCACCTCAACCCCTGTCCTGCACTGAGGCCTCTGAACACCTCAACCCCTGTCCTGCACTGGTCAAGCCTCTGAACACCTCAACCCCTGTCCTGCACTGAAGTCAAGCCTCTGAACACCTCAACTCATCCCTCATACCCTCATGCAGTCACTGCTGTGATCCCTTCCCAACACTGTGGAAGTAGCCCTCTCGTTCCCACTCCCTATAACATTGTAATATAAATATCTTTATTAAATGCTTTAGGTTAAAATAATTACTCTATGAAGATTTTTGAAACACGCTTTGTCGTTTCTGTGCAGTCCGCGCCTATACCATGGGTCTCCCATCCCCCTCATTTCTTTCAAGTAACCAGCCTCCACTGGTGTGTGTGTTTGTGTATGCATGGCTGCCTAAACTAAATGGCATACAGAAGACTGTCCCAACCCCTCATTGACAGATATTCCCATGTGGTTTTAGATTATGATGTTGCCTAATCACACCTGTTTGAAAAGAAAGACAAAACTGTTGCTGCAAAGTTCCCTCAATGAAGATTAGCATCAAAACAAGAATTATCAGAATTAACCTCCACCTGTAATACCATTGTATAGTTGTTAGCCCAAACAGCACCCTATTCCCTATTATTCACATGGCTCTGCTGGTCAAAAGTAGTGCACTCTATAGGGAATATGGTGCCATTTAGGACAAACCCTTACTCTCAAGAGTGAGTGAAATTAAACACCACAGGATGAATTACAACCCCTTAGACAGACGCTGGTGTGTGAATAGGGGAGGTTTGTACTGACAATGACAACTGCTATTCCCAAGGAATGTCTCCAGATCTGCTCCATTGACACAGATCATTTTCCTGCGCAAGGGGAAACACAAATTGTAGTGTGTTCAAGGTTTAAAAAGGCTTCTAAAGGGTGTAATTTCCACTTTTAAATGTTAGATAAAAAATGTATCAACCCCTATAATCCACATAATAATTCACATTTCCTGTTGCTGCAGGATTATTTGTGAGAAGCAGGGTTAAATTAAGATAGTGCATATGAATGTACTGTACGGTGGATTCAAATGAATAACTGAGTTTCTCTCTGACCAGACTGTCATTTGATTCCAGTATAGTTGTTTCATGCCCTACCAGTCCAGGACAATAGCAGGGGGTGGAAAAATGAAGTGGAGGAGAAAGGGTGGGACGGGAGGAGACGAGGAGACGAGGGTAGGTGTATTATGTAGTAGTGTAGGACTTTCTTTTTTATAACAGCTCTAAATTGTCATGACGATTACCATGCATAAATCATGCTGAGAGCATGCTGTGCAACAAGATCTCAAAGTTTCCCCTCAAAATTTGACGTATTATGGACAAACATTTTTTTTTACGTATCAATTCCACATGGTTACTGGGTTAATTCCACGTGGTTACTGGGTTAATTCCACGTGGTTACTGGGTTAATTCCACGTGGTTACTGGGTTAATTCCACGTGGTTACTGGGTTAATTCCACGTGGTTACTGGGTTAATTCCACGTGGTTACTGGGTTAATTCCACGTGGTTACTGGGTTAATTCCACGTGGTTACTGGGTTAATTCCACGTGGTTACTGGGTTAATTCCGCGTGGTTACTGGGTTAATTCCACGTGGTTACTGGGTTAATTCCACGTGGTTACTGGGTTAATTCCACGTGGTTACTGGGTTAATTCCACGTGGTTACTGGGTTAATTCCACGTGGTTACTGGGTTAATTCCACATGGTTACAGGGTTAATT